>NW_024412469.1:2211120-2433716 GCF_014898765.1 Herpailurus yagouaroundi | reverse complement strand
CCACCAACAAGATAATTTCCATTGGACTGGGAGCCATGGCTTGAGAGCTTTAAAAAGATCAACACCTGGTTCACACCCGCAGAGATTCTGACTTAATTGGTCTGGTGTGTAGCCTGGAAAAAAGGAATTTTAAAGCACCTCAAATGATGCTAATGTAAAAATTCTTTTCTAATAAAATATTGGTTTGTAGACTGTGAGAAATACCCATGTTGCCCAAGCAAAAGATTGAAAAGATACTATAGTGAGGTCAACATCACAGTTTTCTTGGTGTCTGCTTATCTATTCAGACTCTAACATGCTTGATTATATCATATAAAATTGTTTCCATGATGGACAATGGAAAAGTTTGGGAGGGAATCAAGATCCTTGGTGATTCTTTCCTGGTATGAGCTGGAGTTTCATGTTAGAGGAATTTCATCCTTGATTTATTACGTAGCATAATTTTTATGATGCTGTTTATTTGTTTCAAATATATGACATAGCATCATACTTTTTGGTTAGCTAAAGAAAATCATATTGAATTTAAATAATTCAAAAAGTAGACAATTCAATTGCATGCATTTTCTGTTTTGTAGAAGTAAATGTTCCATAGATCTCAAAGAGAAGTGAGAACTGTGAACTTTGCCTGTGAACTGTGTAGAAGAGACCCTTCTCTGTTCCATATGTTTAGAAATCCTATCTACATGAGGTACAAGTGGTAGTTATAAAGAAGGAAGTGACTCCAGAATTTACCTAGCTCTGCGGTTTTATTTTACAGATTAAAAAAAAGTGAGGTTCTTGATAATGAGTGATTTGTCCCTATTAGGAGATGGCAAAACCAGAAAGAGAACTCCTACCCATATTCTAGCCTAGGATGTCTTCTCCTATACCATCAGAGTCCTACACGTTCTCCTCCCCTTCCTGTGAAACATCCATTCTGGCGTTTTTACTTGTCAAGAATTTTGGTGCAACATGATACATACTTATGTGTCTTAAATGATAGTTCTTGAATGCTAAGGTATCTGTATATTATATATACGTCCTGATTTAGAAGGTGATGAGTCAGTACAGGCTTACTTGCATTTCTGTATAACCAGCTTCCAAAGTAAATATGTTGATCACATCTTTGGTTGATTATTATGGTCTTCTACTGCTGTTATACTAATACTTTTCCCATCTCCAACTGGCTTTACTTTTTGCAGCTTTGAGCAGTAATTCAGTCCCCTACGCCTCCCTGATTGGCTCTGTGTCCTCCCTCTCTAGCCAAACCACCACTCAGTCCATATATGATAATAACTCTCTCCCACGATTCGCTCGAAAAGGTCTAAACATCTTTGTCTCTTTATTTTCTCTGTTGAAGCACTGTAATGGATGTCCACATCATTCCATTTCCATTTCCAGATAAGCCTAGAGTCTCTTGTGCCTTCGCATTTCCATTGTTGTCATTGGGGGTGCCTCATCTGGATAAGATCACTTTAATTATTAGACCACTGTCACCCATCTCCTCCCTCTACAAAATGTAAATTAGTTCAATTCTACCATCTATTTGGAAAAGTTCCAGAAATGGCCTCCAACATTTTGATCCAAATACACAATTATATCAGCAACAAAGAATTTCTACTTCTAAGCCAACTCATTTTTATTGGATCTTCCACCAAGATTTTAGTTGACTGGAAGCCATAAATGCTAAAACACCACCTATCATACCCCTGTGCAAAAATGATGAAATTGTCTAGAAGAAGCAAAATAGTTTTTTACTTACCAGAAGTATTGATAATTTGGCATTTGAGATACAGGAACTTACTGGGTGGCTTTCAGTAATGGCACAATTCCTAAGATGCCCATAAAGTAATCACATGTCATGTTGACTTAATGGTCACCATTCCATAGCCTAACACCTTCCAGAGAGTCTCAGGACAGCAGAATGTCAACATGGCCTCCAGTTTGAGCTCCTCCCCCATTCCTTTTCAGTTTCAGAGGCTTCCCTGGGGGCATGCTAGTTCAAGTTTTTCTAGCCAGCTGGAATTTGTATCCATAAGACATGAGTCAGCGATGCTCTCTCATGGTACTTATAAAAAATTCATCACAAAGAAATAAAATGTAAATCACATGAAAAGCGAGAAAACATTGGAAAGACCCAGGAATCACCAAATTAGTGATAGATTATTTTTAACGGAATCTGTGAAACTAATCTCACTTCAGCTGGCAGACGGAACTAAGACGTGCCGCCCCTGTCACTGCTTTCTTTCTTTTTCCATCCTCTTTCACTCCTTGTCCTTTGACCATTTGCTCACTCTCTTGCATTCATTTCCCATTCATGGACAAAGATGTTTACACCTGAAGTAGATTGTAGGTTTGCTGGGAGTTGAAACTTGGGGACCTGGGGCAAATACCATAAAGCTGTTAGTGTGTGGCCATTTATAAATGTCCAGGTGAAGGCCACGGCCCCAACCTCTACAATCTGCTACTAGTGGAAACATTTTTGAAACTCAGTTTGGTGTCTGATTTTGTCATCAGTGATTATCGTCTATGAACTGTGGTGCATGCCATTCTTTGTGCCCATGTTTGCATGTGAATGTCAATCACCTTCAGGTATGTGAACTATTAAAGCGATCTTAATCAAGTCACAATGTATAGTGAATCCTGTAAAAACATGTAGTGTTTTTATCAGTCCTTTGCAAAAGTATATCAGACTATCCATTTCATTTTTTTTAACAAATCCGTTCTATTTTATTTTATTTACATCATCATTTCCTTTGCAGGTTCAGATGATTCCGGTTACCCTGGTAACCTTCATTCTTCAAGTTAGTTTTCCTTGATTATGCATAAGTCACTTTATGTTTCCTATCAAGCTACTACTCTTTCCCTTTTAGGCCTTTCTCAGTGTCTGTTTTCTTAGTTCACTTTACACCATTTAATTCCACACGATTTCCATTTCATACAGTGCAGGAGAAGGAGTTTGAAATGACATAACAGTCATTACTCAAAGCAGAAGTTGACATCAAGCCTGACTGTCAGTTTTCTCCGCTAGCTAACTGCATTAATTCATAGCACAATAACGCTTTCTTTTACACTAGGAGTGTTAGTTTGGGGATCATGCTTGGTGACTTTTCATTTGGCTACAAAATTCATCCTTCCAGAGCATGTCCTGCTTTGAGTAACCAAACTATCTGCCTGCTTCCTCACATTAAACATCTTTACTACTCACATGTCTTCAGGCCATTTCTAACTATAGTATTCTCTATATTTTGGAATAGTTAGCATCGTTTTCATTTGTTTTCAAATGTGTTTCTTCTTTCCTTTTAATAGGTATGGCTAGTCATCCTCCAATTCCTATCTTGGAACTTGCAGATCACATTGAAAGGTTGAAAGCAAATGACAACTTGAAGTTTTCCCAGGAATATGAGGTATTTCAGTGTGTTTATACTTGACAGTAATTTCAAGAATTGCCCCCCTCTTCTTTTTGACCGTATTCTTAAAAAAATAACTTCATCAGTGCTTTTTCTTGTAAATACGACCCCAAATAGGATATAAAAGTTGACAACAAATAGGTGACTGAAAAGTGTCTGTACAATCAATATAGTAGTTGCCCTTTTAAAAGGTGTTTATATTCGGTGTTAATGAGGTTGATTTTTCTTTTCTGGTTTTAAGTTCATATACTATATTGTATTGATAAGCTTCCTCGTATATCAGATAGGTGCCAAATATATTGATTCATGGCCAGAGGCCTCCCTGAAAAAGCATGATGACAGGGAGTAAGTTGATATTTTTCCATACACTTAGTTTTCCATGGCCTGAAAACCCTTTAATTATGTCCATGTTCATGTCCATGTCCATGTGTGTATACATGATTTTACCCTTCAGCCTTAAAATAATGCTAGAGTTAATATTAAGATAGCCATATGTTCCTGGAATATTGCCTATTTTTGAAACAATGGTGAACTGAATAGTATCTTAAAATTTCAGAATCCTTATAGTTTCTGTGTGAATGCTTGATGAAAGTGAATGAAGAGTCTTTGTATATTTGTGTATATTTGGATATTGTGGTATTTATCAAGCAGAAAGTTTTAAAATTGAATTTTCTGATATTCCCCAGCAACAGGGACTCATACTGAAACCAACTCATGAATTGATAACTGAACCATCATTATTCTTTTAAGCCAAGTTTGACTTAGCATAAGATTAAAAAGTACAACTCAAGCCTTATTGTGCCAAATAACAACAGATTGTTGGGTGCCTGAGCAGTCCAAATACCACCATGAAGAGTTTCTACTGATTTACCCAATGGGAATCTTAAAACACATCCCTGTTATCTCTCTTGGTTTCTGTTGTATCAACTCTTTTCTTTCTCAATATTTTATTTAAATTCCATTTAGCTAACATACAGTTTACTGTTAGGTTTAGGTGTAGAATTTAGTGATTCATCACTTACCTACAATACCCGGAGCTCATCACAAGTGCTTATTGTATCAACTTTAAATGCAGCTGTTGGACTAGACGAGCTCTCAGTCCCTACCAGTCCTAAGATTCTGTCCTTTCAGTGAGAACTTCTAAAAGGGGCCCCAAGCTCTAGTGACTACATGGATATTAACTACATGAAGAAGCTCCATGTAAGAGAATGTGGAGCAGTGGGATCTGTGGTAATCTGGATATTTGCATGGACTTTCTGAAGTCTTCAAATCTTTAGTTTTTGATTATTTTAAATTACTATGCTGACTCAATAAAATGTGCCCCATGGTCCTCCAGCTTTAAACCACTAGCAATATTTGCATCACTCAAACAATCTCAGTTGTATCCATGGTCTACAGTAACCAGCCTCCTTTAAAGTGGAATTTCTCTAGAAATACTACATGTAAAGATACTATAATAATACTCATTGAGCCATTAGATCAGAAGTGCTCCTTGAAAGTAGTTATGAACTGCATGCTGCCAATGTTCCCATTAAAAACTCCCCTAGTAGCCGTTGACATGATAGCCCACATTGACTTTTCACCATTTATCATGACGATGGTCTATGATTAAAGCTCCCTGGGCATGAATTGACTCTACTGTGCCTTAACAGCCATGAAGGAGATAGTTAAGTGTTGTATTCATCTGTGATAATAGGATAAAGACCTCTATGTAATATTTTAGGCCACAGAGCAACATTATGAAAAAAAAAATTATTTTACTTGTTATCTTTCATACAAACTTGAATAGATTTTTTTTACTAGCTTATAGTAAAGAACATGAAAGAAAAACAAGGCACATTACCTTCAAACATCTAATTATTTTGGCACAATCACTATGAATTAATGATTACTCAGACTTCTCAAGAGGCATGAAACAAAATCTCTGACTCTAACACTGAAACAGAGGTTGAAGACATGGAAGCTGTTTGTACTTATTCTGAGGTCAGAATAGGAGGAAGTAGGTTTAGATTATGGCCCAGTGTTTTTATATCATGTGAGAGACTTCCTTTATTATAAAGAAAATTGGGCTCAGACATTGGATTTAATGATAGCTGGAGGAAGGGACCTGAGAAATTAGTAGCAAGAGCACTGTATATTAAAAATAATAATAAATACTTACAGTTTTCAGTTTCTGATATGAGACTGTAAAGTTTTACTTGAACTTAAGTAGCCATGATTTGAGGATGGCATATAGAATGCAGGGAATAAAGTTCTCCTGAAAGTTGGTATCACTCTCAAAGCCATCACATTAGCTGGTGAATCTTTAGACTGATACAGAATAGTATGTATAGATCTTACCAGACAAAGTCTTAGCTAATGACTGTGAAAATTTTGGAAGTCTAATTAAAATTCATATTCTTGGTCCCAGCACCAGAAATGCTGGTTTAGTAGGTCAGCCATGATAACCAGGAATGTCTGTTTTATTTTTTTTTTAAGTTTCATTGAGTTGTAATTGACATATAACATTGTACTAATTTGTAGTATACAACATAATGATTTGATATATGTATATATTACAATATGATTACCATAATTAGTTGAGTTAACATCTATCACCTTACATTTTTCTTATAGGAACTTTTAAGATCTACCTTTTAGCAACTTTCAAATATAAAATATTGTTAACTATAGTCATCATGTTGTATATTACACCTCTGGGACCTATTTATAACTAGAAATTTGTAGCTTTTAACCACCTTTAACATTTTCCCCATCTCCCACCTGTCCTCTATTTCTATAAATTTGTTTTTTTAAGATTCCACATATAAGTGAGATCATACAGTGCTTATCCTTGTCTGTCTGGCTTATTTCATTTAGTATATTGCCCTCAAGTTCCATCCATGTTGTCACAAATGGCAGAATTTCCTTCTTTCTTTATGACTGAATAATAACCCAGTGCATATACATGCAATGACCTGAGCTGAAGTTGCACGCTTTACCAACTGAGCCACCCAGGCGCCCCTGTTTGTTTTTTGATACTTAGTTGTATGAGTTCTTTGTACACTTTGGATAGTGACTCCTTATTAGATATATAATTTGCAAATATTTTCTCCCAGGGAATGTCCATTTTAAAAGAGCACTTCAGGGGACTTTGATGCAGGTGCTCTGAAGACTTCAATTTAAGAAACATTATTGGTTTAGGATAATATATGACAGAGCATCATCCTCCAGCCTTCATTTCACCATCCCCTGAAATGGCAAATAAACCAATGTATAAGATTCATTTGACAGGCATCACAGTCGACATTACCATTATCAATATCATAGACATAAATCCTATTTGTAGTAGACTCATTGTAAGTCACTACAGCTCCTACAGTCTGCTTAAGGGGGGAAAAGAGGACTTAGCTTTATTTATTATAAATTATCTACTTATTATGAATTTATTTTTTAGAAATTGTCTATTATAGAGCCAAATGCTAAAAATGTAGCTATGCTTCAAACACTGTTGTCTCTAACTGAGGTATTTTGGAGATCACCCGACATCCTCTTTAAAATTTTTATTTTTGTACTTTTATCTGGACTGACTGCATTCTTCCCATTGCATGTGCCAACTTCTTTTGTTTCTCCCACCCATGTATAGAAAATGTGGCCTTTGATCATATTTTCATTAACAGAGAGTCCCCCCTAAAGAGGCAACAATTTTCTTTCCAGTAAAATTCCAAATGTAAGAGAACAAACTCTGAACTCCAATTGACTCATTTTGTTGTGGAGACAAACATGAGGACATAGCTGCTAGCAGTGCACCTATTTAGATCTTGCTTCTTCCTTCAGTTCAAAAAAAGGAAGTTACTATGGAAAGGGGCTTGTGAGCTTGGAGGAGGAACCAGTAATTATCCACCATACTACCACAGGAAAGCACTATGCTGAGTTCTGAGAGGAATGTAGAATTTATAAGAAACCTTTACTTCCAGGAAGTCTAGCAGGCAAAATTAATGTATACATGCAAAAATAATAAAAAGAATACCAAGTTGCTAATTCGAAATACTAATGGAATGCTTTTGGGATTTAGTAAAGATCAGAGTGAGATGAGAAACTGGGCAAGGTATTGAAGAAAAGGTGGTACCAGTAGTGGAGCTAAGAAGAAAAGGAGTGAAGAAGAGTATTTTGTGGTAGGAAGGATCAAAGGCACTTTCAAGGATGCTCTGGACTTTTACATTCAAAGTGTGGACTACAGAACAGCAACATTAGCATCCCTGGGAGCTTATTAGAAATGCAGATTTTTAGGCAGTATCCGAAACATACTGAATCAGAATCTGCATTTTAACAAGGCATCCTGGTGATAAGTTTGTATAAGTATATTTGGAGGTGGGGGAAGCACTAAGTACACGTGTTATGATGGATCAAATTGTTTCTGGTGGGGAGTTGGGTGAAATGAAGTCAGGCAATGAACAGGGCCAAGAATTGTAATGAGCATTCATTGCCAGACACCATTGGCAAGGCTGGGGTGGATTGATGGTGGAAAGAATATGGACTTTGGACTCAGACAAATTTGTATTCTGATTTGAACACTTGGTATGGCTGTAACCTTGCATAATAATATAACCCTATGAGTTTCTCATGTGTAAAATGTGTTACTATGAGAATTAGAGAATATGTATGCATATTTGTATGAATTTCAAGACACACTTGTAGGGTGTGTGTGTGTGTGTGTGTAAAATAAGGGGCTGAATAATGGTAGCTGAAAGGTTGCACTAATTTTACGTAGCCAGTGAAAGATTTTATAGTGAAGTAATTGTTTGTATTTACTTATAAATTAATAGTGTTAAGCTCCTATCATACCTACCATCAAGTACTGTACTTTCTCATTGAACAGGCCTGTCAGTGCAAAATTATAATAAAATATAATCAGTCCTATGCCCAAAGTTCTTCAAAGTATGATGAAAATACAGAGCACACTTACGTGGTGGTTTCTTAGGAAATTAATCTGTCATCCATGTACATAATGGAAAAAAAAGAAAATGGAGACAGGAAGAATAATTAGGGGACTGTATATCAATTCTTACATGTTCAAATTATTTAAGCATGCAAATATCATTGTTAGAAATGAAGATGTTTGGGGAAGTTGGGTGTCTCAGTTTGTTAAGTGTCTGACTTCAGCTTGGGTCATGATCACGTGGTTTGTGGTTGGGCCCGGCATCAGGCTCTGTGCTGACAGTGCAGAGCCTGCTTGGGATTCTCTCTCTCCCTCTTTCTCTTCTCCTTCCTGTCTCTGTCTCTGTCACTCTCTTAAAATAAATAAATAAACTTAAAAAAAGAGAGTTGGTTCACTGTTGAGTGGATATATTCACCCATCCCCACTAGTCAAGACCTCAACACAAAGGAATCCCAGTGGACACTAGCAAGAAAAGCTACAAAGTCAGAGAAGATGTGAAACCATCTCCCAATTTGGTCTTCAAGTTGCAGTTCCCCATAGAAATAATCCCAATATCCATACTGTACTTCAGGTACATTATAGACTTCATACATGGGTTGAGATAACAACCTCTTTTTAAATATAGTTACAACTGCACAGTTTCTTCCAACTTCCTAACAGCTGACTTACAAATAGATGTAAGTAGTTATCTGCCATCTAGCCTCAAATGAGTGATAACTATCTCTCTCAGTAATGTTATCTTAAACATAGATATTAAAACTACTCTGAAGAGCAGTCTTTTTGTTGGATTAGAGCAGAGTGAGAAACTGTGCTGCTCAGAAGGCCTACCTCTGACCTCTCCTGTTCTCACCATAAAACCCAGTACCAGTGTCTTTGCTACCATCTGTGGATGTGTATTATCTTTTATCTCAGCACTCAAGTGTCCTCCACCATTTAGCATCCAGATGGGCTGAGGTTTTCTTCCTGTACTCATGGCAACACTCTCACATTTCCTGTCTATGCAGATGATAATGAGCCTCTTATCTGAAACATACCAGATATTGGTGTCCTGTCTTTCTGTTTTAGTAACAGCATGTATGTGGCACCTTTGTCTAGAAGGCTAAATTTTTCACAATACTCTAGTGGGACAGGTAACAGAAAAAGATAGAATATTTCCTTCATAAATAAGGAAATATATCAAGACAGTGCCAAGACATATAGAGATATCTAAAAATGCTGCTTATATCATATTTTTACGTGCTTAGAGCTGAACCTCTGTAGTTGAACCCTTTCATCTCAGGGATAAAGAACAAAGTTGAGAAAGGAGTGACATGCCTAGAACGTGGCTGAACCAGATCACAAATTTATTCCTTCTTTTTTCTTTTTAAAGTTTATTTATTTACTTTGAGAGAGAGCAAAATTGTGAGTCGGAGGGATAGAGAGAGAGAATCCCAAGCAGACCCCCTACTGTCAGCACAGAGCCCAGTGTGGGGCTCGAACTTAGGAACTATGAGATCACAACCTGAGCCAAAACCGAGAGATGGGTGCTTAACTAGTAGGCCATCCAGGTGTCCCAAATTTATTCCTTCTTATTGTTAAAAGGACGCTGTGCCTCAACCTATCTGCTCTAGAGACCTAAATATTTTGCTGTTTTCTTCTTACTATGGCCTGATTTATAGAGCCCAGAAACCTAAGTCCCCAACTAGATCAGTATTTATACTAAAAATTTCTATGAAAATATCATGGTTACCAATTTGTGCTGCATGACTATCCCTGGGAAAACCCAGTGGTTTTCCCGACATGCTTCCTATGACATTTATTTTCTCCATAGATAGTTTCTTCATTCCCAGAGGTAAATATTACATTTCTTTGTAAAAGGACAAAACTGTCATCAAAGCAATAGCCACAAAAGAAAATATTTCTATTTTCCCAAGGAATAGGCTCTTGGTATATTTGGCCATGTGTGCCAGAGTGCATCTGTCGGCCTAAAGCATTCATTACTAAATGTTTCATAAATCTCCAAGCATTCATAATGTAAAACCACTTGTCAGTTCTGCTTTCAATTAGTTTATAATTTATCTGTAAACTCATGAGGATGGACATGCACTAGAGCATTACACAGATACAAATAAGAAACCAGACACACACAGATGATTTTTTTTTTCCAGCTTTGAAGGTACTGAATTTTTTCGAAGTGGCTCCTCCGACTTACTTTTCTGAAGGAAGAAAGTAGTAGATGACAGAGATCTGTTTTCATCTCTTTCTCTCTCTGTCTGTCTTATTTTTTTTATTTTTATTTTTTTTTTAATTTTTTTTTCAACGTTTTTTATTTATTTTTGGGACAGAGAGAAACAGAGCATGAACGGTGGAGGGGCAGAGAGAGAGGGAGACACAGCATCAGAAACAGGCTCCAGGCTCCGAGCCATCAGCCCAGAGCCTGACGCGGGGCTCGAACTCACGGACCGCGAGATCGTGACCTGGCTGAAGTCGGACGCTTAACCGACTGCGCCAACCTGGCGCCCCTGTCTTATTTTTTTTAGTTCATTTATTTATTTTGAGAAAGAGGGAAAGTGGGGTAGGGGCAGAGAGAGAGAGTCCGAATCCCAAGCAAGTTCCGCACTGTCAGCACAGAGCCCGATGCAGGGCGTGAACCCATGCATGAACCGTGAGATCGTGACCTGAGCTGAAATCAAGAGTTGAACACTTAACCGACTGAACCACCCAGGAGCCCCCTTATTTTCATCTCTTAGGCAAAGTTGAAGAGTGGAATAGACCAAGCAAAAGCCTTAATTTTTAAATATTGATACATGAGCCACATGAGATAATAGTTTGTTTTTTTTTAATTTTGAGCAAATATGATAGCTTGTGTGATGTAATGAGAAAAATAAATGATTTCATAAAATGAAAAGTAGTAAGAACTACTACTTTTAAAAACTACTACTTTTTTTATACTGGGCTGGGTAAACCAGCTTCCTTCATGGGGGATGAATGGCTAAATTTACTATTCCAAACCACAATCTCCTGATATTCTAGGATCAGGGGCTTGGGTGAGGAAGTCGTTACCTACATCCTTGAGTACACAGCTGTTTTACTGCCTGGGCCCAAACCCCTCTGCCTGCCATTCAGGGCCCTATGACCAATTGACCTCAATGACCAATTGAGCTAATAGTGAGAATAGGGTGGCACAGTGGCTAAGGACATAGGCACTGGATCCCAGCTGCCTAAGTTTGGCTGCTGGATCAAGCTGTATGACCTTATGTGAATAACTGAACCTCTGTTTTACTTGTTTCATGTCTGCAAAGGAACTAATCATAACACCTCATATGTAATTAAAAATAAATGGATACATATAAAATGCTTAGCAGAATCCCTGATAAAAGTGCTTAGTAGTCTCAGTAGCTATTATTTCATTAAATACAGGCCCATCACTTGTAAGATGCACATCAATTTCAGAGATGTTAAAATGTGAAAAATAATGTATGTATTAGACTCAGTGAAAACCTGGCTTCTTCCCATCCCTTTCATTGGTCAAATCCATAGTACTTGGTTGAATTCAATAAAATAAACAATACTAAAGGAAGAAAAAAGAAAATTTGCTAATTTGGTGCACTGTAATTGGCACTTACTATGTTGCCTTTTCTTTTATTCTGATCATTCTTGGTATTGGAATAGAAGCTTCTCCTAGTCAGGTGTTAGGCCTTCCTTGTGTGCTGCTGGCCACCTGGTGGCAAGCCCACCACTGGGCATGCAGCAGATAATTAACCAAAGTGTGTGTCTGGATCGATTTCTAACTAAATTTACAGTTCACAGAAGCTCTTTGTTGTGATCAAAATTGCTAGTACCAACAACAGAAGTGAATAGAACAAAGAATGTCTCTCTGTAAAAAGAGCTGCTTTTCTCAGTTGACATCCCCACCTGACTTATCAGCAGTGAAGCCTTATTTTCAGAACTTTTCTCTCAGAAAATAGACTGTTATTATCTTTAGACAGTACAGAAGTGAATACATTTTAGTACAGACCCCTCAGATTTAACTCAAAAGTACCTACTGATTAAACTCCCAGTACAGTTTTTATAGTCAGGATGGGCCTCCCAGTTGGCAATCCGAGAAGATGGAGGGGGGCCGGGGTTGGATCATAGCTAAGAACCAGCATCACCGAGTAAGATAGAAAAGTACAGAGAGTCTCTTCCCAGCTGGCTGCCATTCTGCACCTTGTAAACAAATCTGGTAGGACACAAAGAAACAGCAGCTCCCCTCAGAAGAAACACATCCAAAACCAGGGTGTGTCTATGTGTTTATAGCCTTTTAATCTTTTTGAACTTGTGTAGTTGTTAGAACTCAAACTTCAAGCAAATTCTCAAGTTTCGAAACTTATTTGTATTTGAACTTTTAAAATGTTCCTGTTCCCACTATCTTTTTTTAACCTCAAATATTTTTTCCCTTACTAACCTTAAACTCCATATGGTTTATCCTTGATCCTTTTATTTATTTTTTTCTTCTGGGAGTCATACTCATCTCGGGGGAATGTCCTATAACTCCTGTTTTGTTTCTCAATCCCTGTTCTCATACAAGTTCACCATAACTAATTGGCCCTTGACCATTACTGGACATTGTCCAAATTGTCTTTCCACCTGCTCCCATGTGGAGCCCAAACCTCTCAGGAAACAATTAATCCTGAAGTGTTTCTAGTTCCAAAACAAGCTTTCAACTTCAAAGAAACTATAGCAAGAGAAAAAAAAAAGGCCCATTTTCTGAGTTTTGTTTTGATTTTAAAATGAAGTTGGGGTTTTAGGGCCAGAATGATGTCCATGTGGAGGGGAACAGTATCAGATGCTGGGGAGAATGTCAGAAGTCAGGAAAACCGGGGCTCATATTTGGACTCTGCCAATTAGTCACTATGCTGTTTGACCCTGAACCAGCTACTTCACCTCTTGTAGCCTTGGTTCTCTCTCACTTAAGATGAGAATATTAGCATCTACTCATAAGGTTGTTATGCAGATGAATATATTTCAGGCACCTGACCTCTTTGCCTTTCTGTACAAAACAGGCACACAGGAAACACATGTGGCCCTCAGTATTGTGAACTTTACACTCGTGACCTACCAATTAGTCATCTAATAACACTACATTTTTTCCATAAGTTGTTTTATTTGCATAATATCCCGTTCTCCTTTTTCCAAAAATGGGTTCTATGAAAGCAATTAGAAGGTGAGCAGTAATGGAAATGGAAGGTGGTTATGATGTCTGCAAAGTTCTTTTCGTATTTTGTATGTAATGGAATTTATGGATATTAAATCCACACTAAGTACCCAGTAAGACTCATTTTCACTGAAGAGTAGAACCTGCCTCAGGTCTTTGCTGTGAATCTGAATGCCCATCGACAAGCTGTTTAAATCCCCTGATTTCAGTTTCCTTATTTATAAGAGAATCAGTTAGTTGGAATGCCTTCATCTGTTTGATGAACACTTACTAGAAAGTAAAAAAAAAAAAAAAAAAAAAAAAAAAAAAAAAAAAAAAAAAAAAAAACAAGAAGTAAGTTTTTCCCTGGATAAGTCCATAGTTTTCTAAGACATAGTGGGTGATGGTTGGAAGAGGAGGTTTAAGAAGGAGCAGTACCTAGGAGAGGCTTCTCAGAGAGCATGTGAGTTGGAATCACTAAAGTTTGCTAGGACCAAAAGACCCCAGTGTGAGGGAGATTGACACACAAAGTCATGGAGATGAAAAGGGGCATGGCTTGTTCAGGGGACCCCAATGTGTTCTGTGCCTGTCACTGCAATGTCTGGGTCATGCTGCTCAGAGGTGAGGTGAGAAAGGTGATTACATTCTTAAAAGGCTGAGACACCAACACTGAAGGGTCTGCACTAAGTGATCTCAAAAGTACTCTCAAATCATGGAAATTATTTCCTGTGTCTACTCCTAAAGGCGTAAGTACTCCCAGGGATCAAATGAATGCATCTGTTTGTATGTCACATCTGAGTACAGCTTCGGGGAGAATTTTAATAATGCTGCTAAAAGGGATTAGGGCAAGGAGAGCCTATCGCTGACCAACAGAATAAGAATGTCTTTACTTGTTTATGTATTTGGTGTTTAGATGTAATAAAAGTAGTGGGAATATCATTTGCCATGATTTGTCTACTGTGACTAAATAGTTTGTCATTCTGCATGAAAAGTAATTGTTGGGCATGCCACCATGTTGGGGAGAACAAAGAGGATAAAAGGGACAGTTGTAAGCATTAAGACAGTACATGAACCTGTGGATTTAGCAATGCCTTGGGAATCTGTCATCACAGATACAGCACTTGGAGTATTTGGCTTTAAAAAGTTTAGGCATATGGTATAATCAGAACTGTGTTATTTCTCACTTACCAAGTAAGTTTCCTTAATGGTGGGCATTCATCTTTCATCCAAACTCCAGTCAGAGACTCATGGAGATTCTTGATTTCATTCACTCCTCCTCCCCTCATCCACTCCCCCTCATCTCTTCTTTCCTCCCCCCCATCCCCACTCGTCCCCATCCTCTCCTCCATCCCCTCAATCTCCTTTATCCTCTCCCCCTTATCTCTCTTCCCCTCTTCACCCCATGTTCCCTTTCCTCATCCCTCTCCTCCACTCCTGCCTGCAAAATATCCCTTCATACCTTCTTCTTTAGTATTAAACTATGTAACATTTATTATTAAATCTTAATTAAATTAAGTTTTAATTTAATTAATTAAATTAAAGGTGGTAATATTGCCTAGCTTTTCTGTAGTGCTTCACAGTCTAGAATCAGCTTTATAGAGACAATAATGATAACACATGTGTTTAGCACTTAATATGTGCCAGGCAGTCTTCACAACATGTTACATATACTAACTCATTCAGTCCTGCCAAGTAGGTGCTATTAGTACCCCCATGTTATAAAAGAAGGGACTAAACCGAAAGAGAGAAGCTAGGTAATTTGTCAAAGGTCATGCAGCTAGTAGGTGGCAGAACTGGGATATGAACTCACATGGCTTGGTGTCAGAGTCATGTTCTGACCACTATAAATAGTTCCCTGTGATGGTTCCTTCCACAATTTTTTTCATTATGGTCTTAAAATAAAACACATTTTATGTGTTAATCTATTAAGGTAGTTGTGTAATATTCATGAGTATTTTCTGATTCCAAATAAGATGTGTTGATTCAAATTTCTGATTGATATAATTATATTTTATTTTTGTTTTTCAATATCATGGACATTCTTTAAAACAACAAAAAAGGACTTAGTTTCTTTTGGGTAAGAGCTTTTATAACCAGCCTTCCCCTTCATGTTCTTGTTTATTTATTTATTTTTTATTTAGCAAGTTTAAAGATGATGAAAGATTACAGTTTATACCTGAAAACAAATAAACTAGCACTGCACTCTAACCTTGTTGAACATAGACATATGTGATTAGTTTGAATAGAAATCCTCAATCCACCAGGTTGACTCAATGAATTTTCTTATAAAAGGTGACTTCATGTGTTTTCTGATCTTGACCAATTTCCTAGGAAAATGAGCTGGAGAGAAAGCAGAAGCAGAGGTTGGAAGGATTGAAAGGTCTAAAGACTCAGTCTTAACTCTCAGAGAGAATAATCGGTATTGACTTATTCTTGTCTTTTAAACTGTAGACCAGAGTCTACCTACTTGTTTAAAATTAAATATTGGGGCTCCTGGGTGGCTCAGTTGGTTGAGTGTCTTGCCTCTTGGTTTCAGCTCAGGTCATGGTCCCAGGGTTGTGGAATTGAGTCCCTTGTCGGGCTGTATGCTGAGTGTAGAGCCTGCTTAAAACTCTATCTCCCTTTCCCCCTCTGCCCCTCTCCCCTACTTGTGTGTCATCTCTCTCTCTCTCAAATAAATAAATTAAATTAAATTGGGGATTAAAAGAAGCAAAACATGCTGGCAAAATGCCTTTCTCTCTGCATATCACTAGATTCCAACTTTATTTTGATAAGACCCATGATGAAGGGAAAACTTGTTCACTACAATACATTAAGCTTCATAAATATATTAAAATGATATAAAGTGACATTTTGCCTTAAGATTTTTGAGGCATTCTTTCATCTATGCAAAGTCCTATTTTAAGTTTCCACAACTTAATTTCATATAAAAGCTGCTAAGTGTTTTTAAAAGATAGAAGCTATTACTTCCCAATCAGAAGTTTGCCGTATTTCAAGTTGGCAGGAATATACAAACTTTTTGCCTATATACATTTACTTCCATTAGTTTCAGGGCCCATTGTAGTTGTTTTGTTTGTTTTAGCTCAAGCTTTTATTTCTGTGAAATTGAACAGTATTTGAAGTGGCATATAATTTAATGAGCTGGATTGACGAGGCAGAAGTTTAGCATCAGATGGGTGATTGCACTAGGTAGGTAACCATTGTAGATTCTCTCTCTCTCTCTCTCTCTCTCTCTCTCTCTCTCTCTCTCTCTTTCTCTCTCTAACCCTGGGATTCTGGTTCTCTGATTATTATAAAACACAGTTAAAAGTAGATGTTACAAAGATGAGGTTCTGGTGCCAGGTTTCCATTTTTGTTTTCTCATTGTGGTGATGCCTCTACCCCTTCCTTGAAAGCTTAACTCCAATCTCTTCTATTGGTGTTCTATAACTTGGGAGTGCAGACATGGCTGAAGTGATTGAGAAACCATAATTAGGATGGTTAATGAACAGTGAAATGGTACCTCCCTTTGTATTAACAGCAGTTAGGGTGCTGCATTAGCAAAGGTAGGAGAACTCAGTCTCGTTCCCCCCCCCATGGTAATTAATTGACCTCCTTGTCATCAGCTGAGACATGAGGAGAATAAAAATTTTCAGCCTAAATATTGGAGTTGGTGGGTGTTGCTGTGCAACTGGGCATTGATTTCCTTTTTTGTTCCTTTTCTATTCCTTCCGTATTGATCCTCCCTGTCACAGCTCAAGGATTCTCCCATTATCTTACAAAAGGAAAAAAAAAAAGCTGTCCTAAAGTTTCAGAGGTTTAAATTCTGTGTCATAAAGTTTCCACTGTGGAGTTATATTTGAAGATTTCTAAAATCTTTGAATCTAGTCCAGCCCTGTTGTTTCACTGAAGAAAATACATTTTCTGGGAAGTTGACCGATGTGGTTGAAGTCATTCAGCCAGTTTTTGTATCTAACATTATGCAAAAGCTGATGGGTTTTTTTAGGTGGACTTGCTAGACAAAAACAAACTGATGAATAGAGGGGAAGGTTTTCTGAAACCAAAACTGTAGTCATCCATGTCAAAATTAGGTTAACTTGAAACATCGAAGAAGTTTTGCTTTCTATATGAGAACCCAAATAGGTAGCTATCCATGATTATGATAGAGGTAGTTTTTATTTATTGACAAGAATAGTGATTCCTGGCAAAAAATAAATGTATTTGATATATTTCCATGTGTTTTTCCTTATCATTTATTAAGATACAATTAATGGGTTATGAATTTCACCATTTAAAAGTGTACAATTCAGTGGATATACTTTAGATATGAATATTAAATGGGCATATTATAAAGACTCAAGAAGACCACTAGGCTTTTTTCTCCTACATTTTGACAAAGATTTACCTTTCTTTTATTTGCATTGTTTTTAAACCACTGATGGAGGGAACTAGTGATACTGGGGCATTGTTTGAAATTGGTTATGTCACAGTCTGGGGGTAGCTAGAGCATGGAAGGCCAATGTTACAGGTGAGACAAGTGCCTGTCACTATGGGGAAGATTTGATTTGCTGTTTGCTGTACTTGAGTCGCTGATACTACAAAGGATTGCAGTCTTCATTTTACTTATGAGTCTCCCACTATAATAATCCAGGTTTCTTCAGGGCAAGGAATGGATTATTTTTATTGGGATATCCTTGTGACTAGCAAGCTAAATATTTCTCAAATAAATGGACGAATAACATTCAAAAATGAAGCAGGAAACTGGTTTGCTCTTTGTATCTCCCTCTTCCCAAGCATAACATCATATCAAGATGGACACCATTTATCAACCCATGAATAAAGATGCTTCAATATGTTATAATGTTACTGTACTACAGCAGAGGTCCTGTGGGGACAGTCCTCAGGACAGGGAAGCAGCAACTTGATGGGCAATGGTTCTCTAGGTGGGGAATCCACCTTTGACTTTCCTTGGTAGGCCTCCCTGGGACAGTGTATTAGGACAGAGCAGAAGATCAAGCTTCCTGCTAACGATTCTGTGCACAGATAAGGAAGCCCTTCATTGCCCTGCCTGAAAGGAAGCAGCAGAAGAATGCTGATTGCAGAACTCACTTTTCTATGCTCAGAGTCTATGAAGAAAAATGATCTGGAGTATTCATGTCTCAGGGCCAACTCTAAGGGGAAGAAAAATCACCTTTCCTCAAAGCTAAAAATCTATCAAGTTTCACACACACACACACACACACACACACACACACACACACAAAAATGCTAGTAGTTTCAGTATTTATCTCCCTGCTGCAGTTTTATCATTAAAATATTTGCATGAAAAGAACATCTTTGTTTCCTCAAGATTTCAGCTGCTCTTGCTACTCATTTGCTCTTGAAAAGGGATATAATCTTTTTGTTTTTGATCTGTAATCATTTTACAGCAACCAATTGTAAAGGATTATAATTTTCATTAGAGAATAAACAAATGAACTCTGTGAGGCAAAGCTGCTCATTTCTTCCAAATATCACTGAGCAGGATGGAGGGCCAATTATAAAACTACTAGCTACTTCTAAAAAAATTTTCCAAAAACATGAATGTCCACTTCTTTAGAGGTCTCTTCTTTCCCAGCTTTGTATTCTGTCCATCTCATGCAATAACCCTTTAGTTAGTTCTTACTACAGACCAGGTACTTTACTAGGCTCTGGGGGGGTACAAAGATGAAGAATGTATAATCCTTGCTCTTGAATTCTGAGCCTAAAAGTTCCTTCAGTTTTTAGGTAAACATTAGGCCAAAGCTGCACTAAATGGATTTTGTTGGCATTCCCATATTATGCAGCTATAAGTTTTACTCCAGTATAATGTAAGTTGGATTTTGGTCTGTACTTGTTACATCCGCCATGTTGAGATTTTTTTGCTTTCTAATATCCAGTATATTCAGTGATTTAGAAATCCAGTTAGAGTGCTAGCAGTTATCTAAAATCTGTTCTTCAAAGTCTAAATTTACTAGTTTCTTAGACAGAAAAAGAAATCCTTAAAACTTGTAGCACTTTGGACTCATTTTAGAGAAAATTTCTATTTTTCTTTCTCATATTCTGTTACTTAAGATTAAGGAACAACATTTGTTCTTTATTATGTTTCTGTGGCCAAACGTCTGAATGTTTCTCTAGGCTATGGGAGCAGTTATCAAGCATAGCATTTTGTGTTATGATATCAAGCAAAATTTTCTAACTGGATGTAGTCTGTACATTCAGAAAGAAATATGAGATGCTCAAATATCATAGAGATCTCCCGCTCTCTCTGTTCTTCCCTTATTACGAATCATTGGTTAAGGTAACCTATTTTTATTTTACTATTTATATTGATAAAAGAGGTTTGTCTGTTAGAACATTTTTTTTTATATTTGTTACTTTACCCATATTGCTATTTATATATTGTTTGTCCTCTTTTTATTTTGTTTGCTGTCTTGTTGAATTATCAAAGGAATGGGGTGCCTGGATGGCTCAGTTGCTTGAACTGAGATTCTTGATTTTGGCTCAGGTCAGGATCCCAGGGTAATGGAATCGAGCCCCATGCCAGGCTCCACGCTGAACATGTAGCCTACTTGAGATTCTCTCTCTTTCTCTCTCTCTCTCTCTCTCTCTCTCTCTCTCTCTCTCTCACTCTCACTCCCTTTGCCCCTCTCCTCCACTCACCTGCTCTCTCTCTCTCTAAAATAAAAATAATAATAAAATTTAAGAAAGTATACTCTCAAATTGGAATAAATAAGACTTATGCTGCATAAAGCAGAGCTATAATCTAATAATTATTCTTTTTTAAATAATTATTCTTAATAAACAAAAGGTATTTTAAATGAACTCAAATGTAATTATATTTCTTTTCCAGAATAAAATTCCACTTACTTTTATTGAATAGCTTTATTGATAATATTTTCAATTTTGAACAAAGAGAGACATTTTTACATAATACTACTTGTAAATAAACATAAACATACTACTTGTAAATAAACAAAAATAGGGTATGCCGATTCAAATTTTTCCAACATTGGCTCTGGGAAAGGATATTTTTATTCCTCCAACATACTCTAGGCTATATTCAATTTGTGCAACCTCAACAAACTATGGCTTAGCCAGTAGGTTATTTTCAGTAGTCTTGATGATCAATACAGATTTCAGTAAAGTCAATGAATTTACAGCAGTCAGCGTTATTGAGGAAGATAATCTTAAGAATGCATCAGTCTATTGCCATCAGGTTTAAAATTTTGTATATATTTTAAGACTCAACTAAATCAGGGAATGAAAGTATAATTATAAAAGAAATGAGTTTCCCAATTTCAAAAGACATTCATGGGAAATGAGACAAAACTCTGAAATTGTTAAAATAACATCTATATATTTTATTTGCACCTGGACTGGGCTAGCCATTTGTAGACTACAAAGATATAGTAGACTGTATTTTGTTCAGGAATTTAAAATAGAGTTGAGGAGTTAAGGAATTATCAGATGAAAATTTTATGATGATTTTAACCAGTTTTAAAAGAATAAGTGTTATAAGTTTAAACCTAACTGTGAAATAGATGGTCCACACTGTGATAACATGGTGGTAGGTACATACGAAAGCAAGTGGCAGAGGTCTCTAGGTACAAGTGGATTAGGACCAT
This sequence comes from Herpailurus yagouaroundi, assembly GCF_014898765.1. NCBI lineage: Eukaryota > Metazoa > Chordata > Mammalia > Carnivora > Felidae > Herpailurus > Herpailurus yagouaroundi. Next base: position 2,412,629 of record NW_024412469.1, on the reverse strand, counting down.
GGAATTTAAACCTTGAAAGAAAGGTAGGATTCAGAAAAACAGAAAGGATAACAACGTTCTCTCCAGACTAGCAATATTCCAGTGTGAAAAAGTCAAACTTGACTTTTAGTCATGGGCAGACTAAAAGGGAACAAAGGGCTGGAATTTAGGAATATCCACTAAGACTGACTGCTGCCAGTTCAACTTTTATATTGAAGTAGTATGCACGCTTAAGAACATAATATGGCAATCCCTGACTTTAAATAACTTTAAGTCAGTACAGGAAACAAGACAATGTAAACAAATATGGGGCAAATGTAGAAATGCTCTGGGCATTCAAAACCCAATCACCCAAAGCATTCAATATGTTATTTCAAAGAGAACTCCAGTGAGTCTTTCAAGTTGCAATATTCACAGACACCTATGTGTTTGGATTACAATGACTGTTTCTACTTTTGTCTTTGTACACATAAATTGATAATTGTGAGCTTTCTGTTGTATTTCGTTTAATGCCTACTGCATTCCCTTGGTATAAATATGCCTCTTTCACTGGCAGCCTACATTTTGATCATGGAGCCGTCTCTCCCACAGTAGTTAACAAAATACTTGAAACCAGGCTAGTAATACAGGCTGACAACTGCCATAATTTTGTTATGTTCAGATTCAGTAAACTATAGTTATGTGGTGAAGCAATTCAGCTCTTTGTTAATGACAGATTTATTGAAGACAAGCTTTCAGAAGGATTGTACTAGAAATCCTATTAAAGTGCCATCCATTAAACCATTAGGATAGTCATTAAAACTGTTAGTGCAGACTTGTTATTCATGAGTTATTGGTCTCTCTCCATTCTCAGTGGTTTCTGTCAATACTACTCTTCTCTTTGCTCCATTGTGACTATTCAGTTCCAAGAAATGAATGTATATCACCTTTCTCTCTTTTCCTGCAAAATTTGTGGGGAGGAAGGCGGGTAAGAGAGGGGGTTTGGTTGGGAGGGTGTAAATGAAAGAAATTAAAACACTTTTAATTTAATTTAAAACACTTCATTTTTCCCAATTATATAGGATAAAGATTATACTTAAGATCCCACCCTTTTTATTTTGATAAGAATCATGTTAAAAATCTAACCATATAGAAACCTATGGCTTGTCTTTCATTTTCAAAAAAAAAAAAAAAAAAAAGAAGAAAGTAAGAAAAAGATTTGGAAGTGGAAAGTACTGTACTGTGGGATTAATGCATCCTTAAACCAAACCGACAGGAACATCTGGTCTTTAATCTGTTTTCCTTTCTCTTCACAGTTTTGAAATAAGGAATTGAACTTTACGATAGTAAATTTAAAGTTGCAACTTAATATACATGCATTAGAGTGTAGTAGTTAAGAGCCCAGACTCCAAAGTCAGAAAATTCTGGATTCACATCCCAGTTTCACTGCTTTATGGACTACCAGGGTGATTTGTGCAAAGTGTCTTAACTCTCCTAGGCCTCAGTCTCTTTATTTGCAGTATGGAGATAAGAGTATCCACCTAAATTTGTTTTAAGGGTCACTGTACACACGAGACTCAGTGCATCATGATGATGCACTCATCATTATCATCAAAATCAGAAGTAATTTACCCTGATTACTTCTCAGTTCCATTCTTTGATGAGGTTAGAGGGAGACAATCTAATTTAGTGTTGGCTCGTTCAATATTTTTTCCTGGTCATAAATCTACACTGAGCTTTATCTCTAAATGACCATAGAAGCCAGTTGAAAAAGTTGACATGGATTTCACAAAATACCCTCCAAAGTGTTAAGTCCTATAAAGTGTTCGAGTGACTCAGTCGCTTAAGTGTTCAACTTCAGCTCAGGTCATGGGTTCAAGGTTCGTGAGTTTGAGCCCTGCATTGGGCAGTCCACTGTGATTGCAGAGCCTGCTTGGGATCCTGTCTTCCTCTCTCTCTGCCCCTCCCTTGCCTGTGCAGTCTGTCTCTCTAAAAAATAAATAAAAACATTAAAAAATAGTAAAATCTTTAGGAAAATATCAACTGAACCATATTAAATATTTTAAGAGTTTATTCAAGTGAAAACTGACTCAATTTGGGCAGCATCAAACCAGAAGTGTTTGCTAGGGCAAGGACTCGTATAAAGAGTGAAAGCAAAGAAAAATTATTGATTGGCTATAGCTTAAAGCCTAGTTGGCTGTTTATGACTGGTTGTCCTTAGGGTTTTGATTTTGTAACCCTGAGGCTTTTACAGACTTAGATTCTGATTTACCTCCATAGGCCGTCACAGCATTAGGACCCCCTCAGTCTAATGGAGTCCTTGTTTAATTAACTTAATGTTATCAATCTCTACCTCTCAGAGATAAGTACTGGTAGTGTTGATGTATAATATTCTAGCTTTCTGTATATACATATGTATGTGTATATATTTATATTTATATCTCTAAATATCTAGATATATGTATATAATATAGTGTATATAATATAATAAAATACAGGTATATATTTAATAATTTTTTTTTTTTTACTTAACAGGAAAAGTGGATGTCTTTATGTCAGTAGATACACAGTTTCCATAGCTTCATAGGTTTTTCATACTCTAAGTCACTTAACCAGTCCCCACCATTGTAATGGTTCTATAATGGTTATTATATACATTTGTCCAGGGGAAAGACATGTTTTTCACTTTCAAGGCTTTTAGGCAGAGTTTAGTGCCTGACAGAAAGTCCACAGTCTAATCTTAGGAGATGATAAATTTGAAGAAGTTGCAATCTTGGATGAAGATGTGTCAGGTGAAAGTATCTTGATGTGGTCACCTTATTCCAGGACTGATCATTAGTTTTGTAAACTTGAGAGGTGATTGGGTTCTGAAGACCTCACTTTTCATTAGTTTTATGATCTTAATGGCTATGTCATCGATCTGTGATGACTGGATGCCACTGTCTTTCTTGGAGGGCCAAGTAATCATGCTCATAGTCCTTTCTGATCCTCCCTTTTCTGTGTGTCTATGAGTTACTTTTCTCCTTTTGAATGACCTAGCTTCTCTTTAGGTATGTTAATGCAGGGATATTTTAAAAAATTGTTAATATCTTTAGAACATATTATACTTGAAGACATGTTTAATGCTTGATTTGTGTAATACTCAAGCAATAGAATGAGTCTATGGTTCCATTCCCAGAGCATTAAGAAAAAGAAAAGGATAGAAATTATGGCATAATTCTACCTAGTTTTTCAGTAATAATTTTTAAAATATAAAATATTAATTGGACACAGTAGATTAAAAATTGGTATTATGCTAAGTGAAATTAGTCGGAGAAAGACAAAAATCATATGACTTCACTCATATGAGGACTTTAAGAGACAAAACAGATGAACATAAGGGAAGGGAAACAAAAATAATATAAAAACAGGGTGGGGACAACACATAACAGACATTCAAATATGGAGAACAAACCTTGAGTTACTGGAGGGGTTGTAGGAGGGGAGATGGGCTAAATGGGTAATGGGCATCAAGGAATCTACTCCTGAAATCATTGTTGCATGATATGCTAACTAATTAGGATGTAAATTTAAAAAATAATAATAATATTAAGAAAAAAATGTTTTTATAGAATGATCAACATGTAAATCGGTTCTTTAGCTTTGTTCTTTTCCTCCATAACTGAACACGTATCCAACTAGCTTCTGCACCACCACATTCTTTCCAGCCTCTACCCTGCCCCAGAAAAAGGAAAATATATATATTCTGAATAGGTTAAAATTCTGGTTTAGTGGAGAATAGGGTAAATGTGTGTTAAGAATCACATGTTCTGTTCTTTCCCTTTCTCTCTTTTCTGCAGCTCCATAGACAAGTTGAACAAGGTAAATCAATGAGTCAGGCCAGTGCCTCCCTTATTCTGGCTTTAATTCTACTCTTATGGCAGCAGAGTAGATAAGTGGAGGCAGATGTTGTTCTTCAGAAATTGGTGTCTTTATTTTTTCCCACCCTCCTGTCCATGTGATAGATTTGTAAGTGAACTTAGTATCTGTCTGTCTGTTTCTCTTGCCCTCTTTGTACATATACATATTCACCTGGCTGTGTTACTGAGCATGAAGCTCACCTAGATCCCAAGGTATAGATATGGATACAAAGAAGTTAGAGTCTGCTTTAACCTTATAATTTATTGTCCAAACTGGGACACTTTGAAAGATGGTGCTTTTGATAATGAAACGGGGACAGAGGTGTAAACTGGGATATAAGCCCCCCTAACTTAAACCCTTTGCCAGCGCTGAATCCTGGGCTGTTTTTCCTTCCGTCTTATCAGGACCCTCCCAGTCTCCCCACAACAGCCAACAAGTGGCCTTGAGACTTCAGAGGAGCACAATTGTTAAAACAAACTCCCCAAAATAAAGGGAAAATCCACTGTATTAAATGGTTAACTGTATACACATTGGTAGTATGTCTAGAAAATTTGGTAATATGAATTGTTACCTGGCAAGCAGTCACTGTGTGATACTTCAGAATAGTCAGTGGATATGTAAAAGTTGGAAATCATGGCACAGAACGCTATTATACATGTTCACTTGGAAAAATTTCAAAAGTGCCAAAGTCTGAGATGACTCTTATTACGAATCAGAGTACAGACAAGTGTGAGCCTGGGAGCCATTCTGATTATTTTTAAAGATGATTTTCTATATCTTTGGTCTATTCCAATATATGTTTACTTAATAACCACGTGTTCTGCAGGGAAATTTATTTAACTATTTCTAAGGCTCTGGGGAAAAAGTCACTGTTGCCATATATCCTGCCTATAATGCATTTCAGCCATTCATTCTATAAATATATTTTAAAATAAACTATAAGCTAAACACTGAGTATACAACATCAGATGAATCACAACCACTATAGTGATATCCTCGAGTGATTCTGGTTTTTTTTTTCCCAAAGGGCAAATATGTAAAATTATCAATTCATGGACATTTTTCTAATATATTTTACCTAGAATAGTCTTTAATTTTACATTATAAAGCCAATATACATTTTAAAGAAATTAATTTCTGAAATTAATCTTTTAGTTTAGAAATAAACTCTAAAATTCTAGATTTGGGGAGTTCCAACTTTTCTAGTTTGCTTGTCACATGTAACGTAGAAGAAAGTAAACATGACACTTTAGGTTGTAAATATTTTCTAAGCTACTTGAACACCATGGGTATAAGTAGTAATGATCAACCTGTGTGTCTTCTTTAATTAGAAGCCTGTATTTAGTATGGTACATTATGTCCTTACCTAGGAGTAATGATATGAACAGCAAGGGGTTCTTAGTATGTACTTAATATATACACATATATACACACTGTACCCAAAAGACATAGGTGGAAACTCTTGTGTTTCAAGTAGATAGTTGCATTAAATACATTTGGGGATGGAACTAGTTAGGGGAATTTTTTAAGTGATTACTTGGGATTTTCTCTATTGTGTCACAGACTTGAAGGAAGCATCATGCTTTTTCATTTCATTTCAGATGTAAAAATCTTATTTTTTCAATCAGGAAATGAGATGCGAAAGGCATTGACTGAACATTAACAAACGTTTATTCATGTTTCAGTTTGGAAACTCATCTGTTTTTCCTCTCACATCCGAAAATAAACATGGGAGAGGAAACAGAGTTTTAACAAATTTTTAATTGAATAGCAAGCAAGGTAGTACTGAAAACCTAAAAATACATCTGTCTACAGTATGCAGAGTAAAATGAGGGAAAATTAATGTTTTATTTTAATTTTTTAGCATTTTTAAATTTATTTTTGAGAGAGAGAGAAAAACAGAGCTGAGCAGGGGAGAGGCAGAGAGAGAGGGAGACGCAGAATCCTAAACAGGGTCCAGGCTCAGAGCTGTCAGCACAGAGGCCGATGCCAGACTCAAACCCACAAACCGTGAGATCGTGACCTGTGCCAAAGTTGGACACTTAAACGACTGAGCCACCCAGACACACCCAAAATTAGTGTGTTTTAAAATTAGATTAGAAATTTGTGTATTTGATAAAGAAGAATTAATGTTATCACTTAAAACTCCATTAATCAAACTCTCAAAAACCAAGATGATGATTTATCTTTCCTATTTTCCTTATATTGTTGTTTATAAAATGCTGTTGTAATAGAAGTCACAAAACAATTACAAAACCACTCCATTTATTGATTGGTTTTTCTTTTGAATCTACTTTTACACTGTATTTCTGAATGCTCAGGTCTCCAAGTATCAAATGAAATGAAAAACTGAGAAATATATGTGTTTATGTTCTGTTGTTGTTGTTATCTGCCATAGAAAAGTAGATCAATTTTCAAATTATATAGATGGGCCCATTGTTACAGCAAGTGGGAGGACAGAGTGGATTTCTTTGCCTAAATTAACTGGGTGATTGCTTCAGTGTCAAAGGAGATCCACTTAGCATAAGGGAGAAAGCAGACATTCCTTACATGCTAAGATTGTCTTAAATAAGGGATGTTCTTGCACAAGTCAGATGGATGGAGACAAGAAAGGGAAGACATCTACTGTTCTTTTACTGAGAACTTTTCATCAGGTGTTTTACATGTATTATTTTACTTAATACTTTTGAGTCTATACAAACGTGGCAGTGTTTACAGAGTGGTAAGGAATTAATGCATTCATTTTGTTAATTTGGGGCCAAAATTTAGGGTTGTGCTATTCACGGAAAAGGAAGGATGCCACTCTGAATTTATTCAGTTTTAATGCTGCACGTAGATTGCAATCAATAATTTTATTTGTTACTTATATGCATTTCTTTTTATAAACACTGTAATTACTTTCTATCAATCCAACTTTATCTCTTTAATCAGAGCAGTTTAATAAAATTTTAATAACATTTTTCTTGCACCAATTGTCTAGAAAATTTTTAATTCCTTTTGCTTTTCCAAATAACATCTGAAGTCCTAGTCTGTGAATTATACTTGTAAAAATGACTATCCATGAAGCTCTAGTCTTTAATAGGAACATCAACTAACTTCTGTCCATTGTTTTCTTATTATGTACTTTAATCTGATATAGGAGAAAAATAGCTAAAAACTAAAACATTAGGATTAAAAGGTATCACTGCTGTCATTGTTCTAGAACATTGCTTTGGAGAACTAGGAATTTTTCTTTTCTATATTCAGTATCATCTAGGAAAATGTTGAGACACATTAAACAGGAGAGTATAATAAAAAAAACTGGCCTTTTAAATCTTCAGATCTTAATGTTGTGTGTTCTCTTCTGAACTCTCATTTGAAAAGATCTGTCAAAAATATTTTTTTTCAGTCACACATATGAAGTAGTAAAGTAGCTTATCTGCATTCCAGAGATCACATTGCATTGCCCTACTGAATTGAAAAAGAATCCAGTGTTTGTTGCTGTTGCATTATTGTTTTTTTGTCATGTTGAATTTATGGTAAATTAGGACAAAGTGAAATATACTTCTATGAGTAAATGGGATTCTCAAAGAAATAAACTATCTCCTCCTTACTTAGTGCCTAGATATAATTTAGGAAAAAAAATGCTTATCATGTGGTTGCCTCAAATATTTACTCACCTCATGTGGCTGAATGGTTTACAATGAGTTTTGTCTCCTGTTTGCTTCTCTATATATCAATTCAAATGTAGTAAAGAAATCATTAATCCAGGTACTTTTTGTAAGTGTTTGTTACATGATATGTTATAATCAGGATTGCAAATGAAACCATTAGACAACAGATAAAGTTGATGTGATTTTATCACTTACCTGAAGAACAAAATTAACTATATATAAAAATACCTTATTGAAAAATGTTTTAAGTTTATTTTGAGAGAGAGCAAGCACAAGTGGGGGAGGGGCAGAGAGAGAGAGAGAGAGAGAGAGGGAGAGGAGAGAGGGAGAGAGAGAGAATCCCAAGCAGCCTCCATGCTGTCAGCCTGGAGCCCAATGCAGAGCTCAATCTCAGGAACTGCAAGATCATAACCTGAGCCAAAACCAAGAGTCAACTGAGCCACCCAAGCACCCCTGCTTGAAATATTTTTAAATGGCTTTTCAAATTGTTCATCTTTCTACTTAAAGGTGGAGAACTCCTGTATGTGTTCATTAGTTAACACTGGGAGTCTTGAGAAGTCTCTATTTCAGTCCTTCAGACTCTAATTGTGGCTTGGATTAGAGGTACTTTTATAGGGAAAGACTTAGGAAGTTTTGATACTAATTGGATAAAGGAGAACAGGAAAGGTGAGGTTGCCAACCTGACACTGGGAAGACATTAATAGGAAAAAGGAACAGAGCAGACTGCCAAAGCCAGTGAGGGGCAAAGAGAAAGCCAGCACCTGGGACTCAGGGGCTCCGGCCTCCAGACTTTGCTCATCATCATACTTTCTACTTGATCACATTCCACTTCTTAAAGCATCATTGGATTCAACTAAACTCATGTTCTTCTCTTTGAAGAAAGTACTCATTATGCCAATTGCAGCCCTCGGCTAATTGTGCAAAATACAGCCCTTCTCAACTATGCAAACACTGGTCTTCTTTAAAATGGATACATATTAATTTACCATTTCCATCTTGGAGAGACAGAATATGAATGAATGAGAATTTTAAAAAGCTTCATTGCAGAAATACAGTCAATGGCAGATTGCTCCTCTAAACCTCAAATAGGGCCTGAGAATATGTGGGTGCAAACCACACTAAGGAGTAAATGAGCCTACTGACTGGGAACTCAGTGGAATGATAGTCTTTCTCTAGAGGTTAAGGTCATTGAAAGTTCAATTCCCTGTAAAAAGGATGGTTAGTCTGACCCATAGTTTGCCTAGTCAAATAGCTGGTCTATTCCTTCTATATAATTAAATTTGTGTTAGTTGTTTTAAAACCCACACAAAAACAGGATGTATCTTTTTGGTGGTTTCTCTTTGAAGAGGTTCTAAAGAGAATATTTTGAGGTTTTACTCTTAGTGGACTGAAGAGAAGTTGGACGCCAAGCAGCTAGTATTGTAGGGGGATTGTACATGTGAATTATATTTTTCTTCTTGTAGAGAAGTTGAAATTTTGCAGAACCATATTTAAAGGACTTTAAGTTGATGACTTCAGCTTTATCAAAAAAGGTCACTCTCTGGATAGTTTTATTCAATGACTGTAATCAGATGTGCAAGTTTATGAGCACTCCCTTGTTTTGAATTTACAATTATAAATATAGATTAGAAGCACTATAGAGATTTTTGTTCCCAAACTTCCCATTGTGTTTCAAGACAATAATTGAAAGACATAAGTAAAACAATCAAGGAATCTTCTCAAACTTGGCGAGAGAAGAAGCATAACATTGTGGCGAGGCATTGTGACTGGGTCCAGAATGCCTGGACCCCACAACTAGCTTACTAACTGTTTGACCCTGAGAGGTTGTTTCACTTCTCTGTACCTCGCTTTCCTCATCTACAGAATTGTGATAATAATGGTATCTACTTTTAGGCTCTTTGTGAAGATAAAATTAGTTAATATATGTGAAGCACAAAGAAAACACAGCAAATGTCATTTAAGTGTTATTTTAACTATATAACCATTGGATGTAAAATATATTTTTTTTTAATCTGGGTTTTCATCACGAATATAGTGCATGGGACACCTGGGTGGCTTAGTTGGTTAAGCATCCGACTGCAGCTCAGGTCATGATCTCATGGTTTGTGAGTTCAAGCCCCGCATCGTCTGGGTGCTGACAACTCAGAGCATGGAGCCTGCTTCGGATTCTGTCTCCCTCTTTCTCTGCCCCTCCTCCACTCACACTATGTCCCTCTCTGTCTCAAAAATAAATAAACATTAAAAAAAAAAAAGAATATAGCGCAAAATTATAAATCCATCAGTTATATGTTGCTTATTTTCTACTTACCTATTTTAATACAAAGTTCTAGTTGCTTAAAAAAAATGAGAACTTTCAGACCACCAAGTTAAAGACTACATAAATGCAAAGTGTTTGATATTAGCAGCTGTCTAATCAAGACTTTCTCTTTCTTCTTTACGTTACAGAGAAGTTTTTCTTTGGTCCCTCTTCTCAGTAATGCAAAGTCATTGAGGTGAAGATCTGTTAGTATTAGAATTATTTCAATCACAAGTATTAGGGTAGGAGGGGGAGTGTGTCATGTGCCAAGTGTGCAGATAGGGAAGCAATGTAAAATGGTTTGGCATCTTGGTAAAGTTTAGGTGCTACATATTCTTTCTTTGTCCAGTAAAGGGCCTTGTTGATTGCCTGGAGAAACAAAAGTAAATATGAGGAAGTAGCATTCTTGTTTACAATTTCTGTAACAATGCAATGTGCAAATGTCATATAGCTTATTTTTTTAAGTCTATTAATCAAATTTGGGTTGAATACATCTAACTTGCTTTATTTCCAAATTGCAAAGTTTCCTCCAGGGCAACTACAGAAGATCCGGCCAGGTTTCCAGCTCAGAGGGTAGAATTCGGGATTGAGTTCTGAGGAGGAGGGGGTATCTCGCCAAAACATGTTTGAATAAACAGTGTCAGAAGGATGAGAAGAGATACATGAGAGTCAGGCTGAGGAAAACCAAACACCAACAGCAGGAAGAACAAGAAGAACTCATTAGAAACAAGAGTGCTTATTTCAAATTGTTTTGAATAATACTGGGATGGCCTCAGCTTAACTCTATAGTAGGAAGATGGATGGTCATGATGTGTGGGCCAAAAATATGAGACTAGAGTGGAAATGAACTTCTCAAGACCAAGGTTTCCCTTTCTCCATGTTGACCATTTCATTCTTCCTTAAGAGGATCTCAGCAAAAGAAACCAGAAAACAAAGAGGCAAAGCAAATGTGCCTGCATCTTGCACTAAGGACAACATAAAGAGCGGGTTTTGAAAATTAGGGTCTTAGTCATCCATGATACCTTTGCCTCATTAACATGGATAATTGAAATTTGATTTTTCTCAACCAGTTTTATTTTTTTTTTCTAAATAGAAAAGATCATCTTATACCTCACCTGCTTTCAGTAGTTGCTGTTCTTTACTGTGTTTACTGCTTTCAGCATTCTGACAAGCTCCAGAATAATGACCTATGCTGTGTATTGTTAAACGTTCAGTCAGACAGATAGATACAGATAGATGAGTATGTGTTGCACAAAGACAGTTTAGCATTATTCAATCAATGTTTGTTTGATCCCTGTAAAACAAGTATAAATGTAAGCTGCATCCCATCTGTTTTATCATCCATGTGAAGCCAACCTCATTTCTAAAACTTGATTTCTTATGTAATTGCCCCAGAATGACAGAGGATGATCAGTTGGGAAGAAATATCTTTCAGACTGGCGAGATAAAGGATAGTTTTGTTGAAGTGTGTTTCATATGTTGGGCTTCCTCATTTTGCAGTGGCCTTCGGGATAAGCAGTAGCATCTTGGCTTGGTAATTACCAGCTGTTAATCATCAGTTGGGCTTTGAAATCACACAGACCTGGGTTTGAGGGTGAATGTATGAGCCTAGCTGTGTGAGCAAATTACTTAACCACCAAATAGCACAGTGCCTGCCACAGAGCAGGCCCTCAGTAAGATTTATTAAATTAATTTTTCTTTACTTCAATTTCCTTGTCTGTAAAATGAAGAAAATAACAATACCTACCTCATAGCATTTATGAAAATTAAAACGGGATACTGCATGACCTGGCAGCTATTATAATTATCCTATTACTATAGGTCTTCTTCTCATGGGTCATACTTTAAGTCTAAGCATATTAACATATGTGAAATAAAACTTATGTTTCCATTACTGGTTTTTAAACTCTTCAATGTGTAGGTATCAAATCGAGCATTCAGAAGGCTGAGAATATGTGGCAAGAGTGGAAATGGACATGAGTTAACAGTGTCTGCATTGATAGATGCAATTTCATTAGTCTAATTAAATGCTTGCCACTTTACACATCTGTGAGTGATCATAGTCTGAATAACGGTCATCAGAGGGAGTAATACCTTCCACCAAAGCACTGAACGTCAGCGAGCTTAGCCGCTTCTTGGGATATTTTAGAAAATAATGTGCAAGAAGCTTATGTACTCAGTAACGCTCATCAGTGTAAAGTGGGATATCAGTGGTAGTTGTAATTTCGGGATCACATACTTTATTATTAAACTGTATGATAATGAGTGTTAAAGTTATTAATCATAGTGCACTTTACCTTGCAGTTTCCATTGTCTGTTCTCTAATTGCCATGATATAGGGAAGAATTACTCCATGATTTCTCTTTATGAACTCTTCTCAACAACATTTATCCATCAATTCAATTCATTTAAGAAAATCTCTTGAACCATTTATTGAGCCATCTTTGTCAGTGCAAAGATGACTGAAGGTGTATGGGTAGGACTGTGGCTAAGGACTCTAGAATTTAAGCTGTAGGTCATTCAGAGCCAGTGGAATTCTTAAGCAGGAAACTAACCTGTCCAGACCTGATCTTCAAAAAGACTACTTTGGTATGAAAAGTGACTTGTAGTTAGAGGTTTGAAGAGAGAGTCCAAGCAGACATCAGATACTGAAAGATTGAGTTTAGGGAGTGGCAGTGGGCTGGTGACTGGGGGCTGATTTAAGAAAAAAGTAAGGTATGGCTTGGTCACCAAATAAATATGCTTTGTATAGAGAAGGTTCAAGGTTGACTTGAAGGCTTCCACCCAGGCATCTGCATGTTTTAGCTCATCAGATACTTGGAGAGAAGTACATTCTGCAGGGGAGATAATGAGCTTCCCTGGAAGAACAAGCTAGAAAGACCCCTAATTATATGATTCCTTAGACTCTAAAGCATAGATAATTATTTTGCTGAATATTTTTTCAATGATAGGCTACTTATATATAGAATAGCATTGGCTAAGAAAAGATAAGGGTTTTATAACCCTTGGTATATTAGGGGCTAGAACCATACTGCTGAGAATTTTAGAATGTTTGGAGGCTATTCATGAGGGTTAATAGGTCGACTCTTTGCAGTTGTGAGTTTTACCAGCCCTGTTAAACACAAAATATACACATCTTTAATATTGTCACTGCTGTTGGATATGTTTTACTTTCCAGTTCTACAGATACACATAAGGGCATGAAAAATGCCCAGTATCAAAACTAACTGCTAAAAATTCTATTAACATAACATAGTATCTTTACTTTTCACAGAATTTTACCTGCATATAACCCTTACCATTATTTCTGAAAACTTGATTTTAATCATTTGAAATCATGTTTATGTAATTACTGAACTCATGTTTCCTTATACCATGAAATTACATCTTAAAAAAGTGCCCATGTCCTATGATAAAAGAAAAGAGGTTTTGATTTCCATAACATTGCAGGAAATTAAAAAGTCCTTTAGAGTATTTTTTTTTTTCTATAATCAGATCCTGAATTCAGTCTCAAGATGATACTGCTTTAACTCTAAGAAAACTATATATTATTTTATATTCTGTGTAATATTTATTTTAGATTATTGAGTAATGAGTTGAATGAAGGTATCAAGAAAATGCATTATAAATCAGAAAAAATATGTTTCATTTAAAGAATAAAAAGAAGCAAGCTTTGTAAATATAACACATAATAATAGGAAACATAAGTAGAAAAGCAATTAGATCCTATCTGCATTGGGTTATAAATTAATATTTGAAGATAAACATTAGATTTACCAACTTCCCTTCTTTACTGTTATTCTTAACTGTTTGAATTGTACAGATTGCTTGTGCTACTGGCCATAGTGTGTTATGGAGAAACAGACAAAATTTTAAGTTGCCATCAAAGTGGAAGCCTAGAAGTGAAGAAAAAACAGGGAAACCTGTGCCCAGTGAAGCTAGTGAATGGTCAATAAACTTAAAGGGTGAGGTTACGTCCTGACAGGAAAGACTAGGGAGAATAATCAAGATAAAATAATGTTCACAGAACCAGAAGGAGTATTGAGCCAGATAACTTATAAACTACAGCTGCAGAGAAGGAAATGGAAAACTAAAACAATTTTTAAAACACTGCCTTTCCAATATTAATGGAACATCCATATCGATTTTTTTTTCATTTGAATCAATTGTTGGTGACTATCACTGTTTTTTACTATGATTAATCATTTCATGTTAAGCTGGGTATATTAGTGTTCAGCTTCATAAGTAGGGTCATCTTGATAAAGTGTGGCTTCAGACTTTTCTTTTTAAATCATGTTTGTTACTTGTGATAAATGCCTATAATCTGGTGTTATTCAGTATTGATTTTGTGTGTGTGTGTGTGTGTGTGTGTGTGTGTGCTGTTTTTCTTTTAGTCAATTGACCCTGGCCAGCAGTTCACATGGGAACATTCAAACTTGGAAGTAAACAAACCAAAGAATAGATATGCGAATGTAATCGCATATGATCATTCCCGGGTTCTCCTATCAGCAATAGAAGGTAAGGAAATTCAGACATTATTTATACTTTTATTTTTCATGAATTTCTAAGTGTTTGCATGAAAATATAGTTTTAACTAGGTTTTTCGCTATCTATGGAAATAGCTAATTAATATTCAGGCACCGCTTGTTCTCACATTTTCTTTACTTCATACAAGTATACTGTATATGGGTACACAACATCCCCAGCACCACATAGCATAGGTGCATCTCTCATTACCTTCTTACCTCTATTCTAGGTGAAAGACTTCATAAGGTACATGATGCTTGTAGAGGGGAAGCAAATTGAGGTTGCCCATTTTACTGATGGTTGCTGATATAAATAAACAGGTGATTGTCAGAAGATGCTCATAGACTATTATTTTTAAATGGGTGAGCGGTTTGTAAATAAATCTGGATACCTCCTAGGGACAGTAGAAAGTTTAGGAGTTTGTGGCGTGGTGATTTATAAAAATTAAGCATATCAGAAATGTCTGGTACAGCTAATTTGTGGACTGCTTGGTAATCTATCTCTCGCAATTGTAGCAAGTAGTTCATTCCAGAGGGAATAGTTGCTCCCAAAAGATGAGGAATACACCTCTAATATACCTAGCTTCTTGTAAGGAGTCATGAGGAGAGTATTTTCCATTCATCTCTTTCCAGTAATAAATCTCTTCACATGGCATATTAAAATCATTTAGGAGCGCATGTTCAACACTCAGCATTTTGTTAGTTTTTTTGTTTTTGTTTTTGTTTTTTTGCTATGGTAGCACATTGGATTGCTGTCCTTACAAAATAGTTTACAATGTCACTTAAATCCTTCCTTCTGTCATAATAGCTAACCTGGACCACCACCTTCCACATACCACATTCATCCTCACTGACATCCAGAAAAGCTCTGTGGCCTTTACATACTTGAAGGTTCACCACTTACCCTCTTCCAGATATCTTATTAAACCTTGAATAATACCAACTTCAGACCCATTTTCATAACCTTATGGTTCAAACATTTTCATCTATACTTGTTCAAATATCTTTCACATTTTTCTGCTTCCCAAATCTGTGATTTGGGAGGTACCACTTACCTCCTAACTCTGACCAAGCCCTACATGCCTTGTTTTATGCCCAAAATTAATTTGAAAGTGAGACACTGATTTCCCAGTAAACACAAAAGGCAACCAATGCATTTATTTCCAGTGTTTGGGGAACAAGAACTATCTTCCAGCATGTGAGCAAGCCCATACCTGCAGCCTCCTTTCTGCAAAATGGTGTTATACGGCATAGATATATTTTATAAAGTTCTCATAGTCAATTTTACTTTTGATGTTGGAAAATGTTATAATCCATTTTTGAGGCTATTAAAGATCCTAGGATCTTGAGAGTTAATGTTTTTCCATACAGGAAAAAAAATATCATGTTTATCAAAATTTCACCAATGCTAATTCAAGCAAGATGGTGTCAGACAGGTAATTGCTTCAAGTCCTGTTTGAAAACTGTAATTGATTTATGTGGATGATTATTTGCATATAGCATGTACATTTTATCTTTGTATTTCCCACTTTAAAATGTAAAAAAAAAAAAGCAATGTCTTGCCTCAAGTTTCTTAAATCAACTCCATAGATAATAAGAAACTAACCCAAGTCACAAGTGGAGGAAGGAAATCTTTTTTTTTTTTTTTCCATTAGCAGAACAGGTAAATTATAGAAATTAAATGAATATAAATTGAGAATCTATTTGGCATGATCTTGGCTGGATAACTTGTCAGTCTGCCTTTGCTGTATTATAACATTGTTTTCACTCAGAATTAGGTCATTCAATACTACTGTGTCCCTGTACTTTTACACACTTTATCATTATTTTCCTTAACCTGTTATTTTCCACCATCTTAACAGTAAAGTATGTCGAAGGACAAAGAATATTCCTCTTTGTACATTTATTATGATATATGGAAACTATGTACATTTCATTCCTATGCTATTTTTACAGTACAAAAGCCAAAGCACTTGAATCAGACTAAAACCTGCCTTTTTATAGTTCTATGCTCATAAATATACCCTAAATCTAGAGCTGACCTAGAAACCAAAAGTGTTTCAATTTTAAGTCTTATGCAAAAGGTTACAAGCATTTAATTGAAGTTTATAGGCTAAAGAGAGAGCTTTAATCTAGATTACAACCATGAACAGCATTTTATCTAAGACTAAGCCCTAATCAGCAGATATTTAAGGGGGTAAGCAACAATCCTATATCTTAAGCACAGAAAGGGAAATGCTGGAGACTGGAACCATAGCTCACTGAGGCTTCCCACATAAAAGGAGCTTTGATAATACACAGCCAGATTTTTTAAGAGCATTTAAATGTTAAGAGACTTGGGGCGTCTGGGTGGCACAGTCGGTTAAGCGGCCGACTTCGGCTCAGGTCACGATCTCACGATCCGTGAGTTCGAGCCCTATGTCGGGCTCTGTGCTGACAGCTCAGAGCCTGGAGCCCGTTTCAGATTCTGTGTGTGTGTCTCTCTCTCTGCCCCTCCCCTGTTCATGCTCTGTCTCTCTCTGTCTCAAAAATAAATAAACGTTAAAAAAAAAATTAAAAAAAAAATGTTAAGAGACTTCATGCACAATTTATAAAATTTAACATGCTTGTTTTAGGCTCCACCTGTGGTGATAACTTAAAAGACTTTGGTCAAAGGTTTTGTTTTGGACACTTTTGCTGCTGTTTCCCCAGCGGTGCTGGCTGCTCTTCATGTTTACTTTGAGTAAACATGTAGGTCAGAGTGGTCTGACCTACAATAAAGGAGATCTGGAAAGTCGCCACAGTGATTCCTAGTATCCTTATCTTGTTTCCTAGAGCAAAACTTTTACATGACTTCCGCCAAGCAGTGGCAGGGGAAATAAACTAAAGAATGGGGAATTTTGTGTCAGCACCAGCGTGCTTATTGAATTCTGTGAAAATAGTGATACATCATGACATGTTTCCAAATTACAGCCATCTTATTTATGTTGGGGAAAATGTGGAGCAAATTCAAGAGAGTTCTAACTACAGAATGCTTACAATTATTGAATTGCAGAGCAAGCAGTGTGGAAACTGCTTTTGACCAGTCCACTTACCGTTTAAGCTGTTCTTAAGAGAACATAGTAATACCCGAGGAAAAGAGGTGATAGGATTTATTTTCATAGTTAAAGCTAAATATTGTCAAATACTAAATGGAAGCTAATACTTATATTACAATTAAATAGTATATAATAATATGCTTGATCTTATAGAATTCAGTTATTCATTACTTTTACTAACGTAGGAAAAAAGAAATTGATAAACCAAAAGATAAGAGCAAGGAAATCTGGGTTTGGGTCACAGCTCTGTCACTTACTAGTTATGTAACCTGGTCTTCTCTCAGTATCAATTGTTTCAGCTGAAACCTTATTTATTTACTTATTTATTTAATTTGAGTATACTTGCCATACAATGTTACATTATTTTCAAGTAAACATCCTAAGTGTTAGGCAACTGATTCACCTTCTCTTAACTTATGCTGTGCAGAAGACAAGTGTAGCCTCCATCTTTCACATACAATACTATTAAAATATCACTGACTATATTCTGTATGTTGTGCCCTTTATTCCCATGACTTATTCCTTCCATAACCAGAAGGCTGTATCTCCCACTCCCCTTCACCCATCTTGCCCATCCCCCCCACCCACCTCCCCTATGGCAATCACCAGTTTGTTCTCGGTATGTATAGTCTATTTCTGCTTTTTATTTATTTATTAATTTGTCTTATTTTTTAAAAGCCACATGTGCGTGAAATCCCTTTCATTTCTGACTGGTAGGAGTTAACTCTATGTAGCTTTCTTATCAATTGTATCATTTACTGTATACACTACAGTTTGATGAAGCAACAGCATAAGTACCTTACTACATACATATCCACACTTGGAGATGAGAAGAGTGAAGCTCAGAGTGTCGGCCCTAAGCCATACCACATATGAGTAACAGAGCTCAAACTAGAAGTGCGCTCTTGTGATTCTCTGACCCATGCCTGCATAGGCCCACATATTCGCACTGCTTTCCTACTGATAGAGGATGTATCTGTGACTAAGTCACTAGCTTGAATCTCAATGCCCAGACTTATCACTTTGCCTAAAAGTCCACTTTATCATTGGGCTGTAACCTGTGGATAATATAAACATTACATTTTAGTATTTCATTTCCTATTTTACGGCAGAACTAATCTGAGGCAATGACACAATACAGGGACTCAGTAGTGATCCCAATGCTTAGGTTCCTGCAGTTGTAGAAGTAAGGTCAAGTGTATCTATCCTTAATTGATTCCAAAAGTGATCTACTTACCTCAATTCTTGTATGTATCTTCAACTTCTTATAAACCCAGGAATATCAATTAGTGGCAGATTATTTATTGTAATGTCTTATAACTAGGAAAAAATCAATCTAATTATTTCAGTTCTAGATAAAAACATTTTTTTCTAAAATTAAATTGCTCTTCACTGCTGCCAGTATTGTATTTCTATTAGTGGAATCATAATTAACATTTCACTTTAAAAGCCATATTCAAATGGAATTATTTTAATTGTTGGCCAGGACTAAATATAAAGCAAACTTTTTAAAAGCCTACTTTTTTATGTCAATGACAAAGACAAGGAGTTAAAATAGATATGATTCTCTGGGTATCTATTGTGTGTTGAGCACCATGTCATAGATTTTATATAGTGTATAAAATCATGGATAGATTTTATCTATAATGTTCAGAAGAACCTCAAAAGTTAGTTGTTACCATCAATTTTAAGGATGAAGAACTGTTAAAGTTTTAAAAACCAAGTAACTTGTTTATAATTAGTAGCTCGTTCATGGCAGAGCCAAAATTCTAACATGAATCTTTTGGACTCAAGACTGTTATTCTCTCCAATTGGCCACTCAGAACTAAAGAGGCTTTTGAATTCATGAAGACTGTGACTATATATGGCACACCTAATTCAAACATGATATCTTTTTGGCTGGGAAGACTGTCTAGGAATTTTGAAATATACATTTTCAAACATTTATGTTGGAAATCTGAGAACTAGAGGTCTTCAATTGTGTCCTTAGAGTAGTCAAAGTAAAGTTTTCCAAAGAATAAATCATATATAAATGCTTTCAAGTGGAATTTTTTGTTTGTTCAATATTATTTTTAAAGTTCTATTAGGAAGAACACTGAATAAGAAAACAGAAGACTGGACACTAAAGTCTAGTTTAAACCGTTCTGTGACCTTGGGCATGTCACTTAGTACAATTCACCCTTTGGGGAAGCTAGATCCTTTTTAGAATCTGACCACCACACTGGGTGCCTAGGTGGCTCAGTTGGCGAAGCGTCCAACTCTTGGTTTTGGCTCAGGTCATGATCTCACAGCTTCATGGATTTGAGCCCCATATCGGGCTCTGTGCTGGCATCATGGGGACTGCTTGGAATTGTCTCTCCCCCTCTCTCTCCCTCGCTCTCTGCCCCTCCTCCACTAATCCTGTCTCTGTGTCTGTCTCTCAAATAAATATACTTAAAGGAAAAAAAAATGAGCATTTTAAACCCCACTTGAAAACCAAAAGCACTTACCCAATTTATTTGTACACTAATTTCAGAGAGTTCAAGGACACAAAAGCCCTTTGAAAGCCCATTTGTCAATTGAGAACCCTGACTTAGTGTGTTTAGTTCTGTTTGAGAACAGAATGAAAATGTGTAAGACCCTTCATGCTCTTCATAAAATTCTGAATATTGATTCTACATCTAGAGATCAATAGACACTGAGTAAAATTTATTAGATAAATATTAAATCTTGGACATTAAGAGATTCTGAAACAAACAAACAACAAAACAAACACTCCCACTTAAGCCAGAGGGTTTACTCCAAGTTGAATTATTGGCCTATGTGTATGTCTCCTGCCAAGGCAGATTTAAATGATTTTATCTATGAGAGAATTAGAAATGGCAAAGAGTAATCCACATCATTTCACATGCATTCTGTAACCCTAGTACTTGTTAATCTGATAAGAGAAGCTTAGTGAAATATGAGTTTTATTTTTCTGGTTTTGAAGGAATATATTTAAAGTTTCAAAACCTAAGTATATGTATTCACTTCTCTTTAATGGGTACATTCTTGCAAGAGCCCATATGCTTCTCAATAACTTCTTTTCTATTAAATCATCAATGGCCCTTCCTGGTTCTGAAGAGTTTGTGCCTTGATTTCCTCATCTGTGCAATAGGATTAATAGTAGTACCTGCATCCTAGAATGACTAGGAGAATTTAATGAATTAATACCTTTAAAGTTTTTAGGAGTGTGTCTGGCACAAATAAAACACCAAATAAATATTGGAAACTATTAAAATTATCATTGCTGTTATGAATTCTATTACTACTATTGAAATATCCTATAATTTATCCTCAGATGGTATATCTTCTGTATGTGATCTATGGAAAAATTAATAATATCCAAATGAGAAAGCTGCATATATTTGGAGTACTCTGGGAAGCAAAAAAAAAAAAAAAAAAAAAATATATATATATATATATATATATACACACATGATAAGTGGAAACCAGACCCACAATAGCATTGCAAAATTCAAGAGGGAGAGAGTGTGTTCTCTTATTAAGTGGAAATCCAAAATAAATCAAACAGATAATGTAAGCGATTCAAAAAAATCCAACTGTAAATAATATACATGATGTTGCAATAACTTGATTATTTGTGAGATGGGCAATTTAGCACCTTTAAAATGAGAAAGTGACTCATGGGAAACCACTGCCCCTAAGATAAATCATGTTTCTTAAAAGTGAAGAGAAGAAACTAAGGATGTTCCCCTGTGGTGCTGATTCACCTTCTACCACCACACTAGGGCCTCACATTTAAGTAGTGTCTTAGCTTCTCTTCTGCAGAGTGTTCAGTGCCTGCAGATTCATTTCACACAGCTGTCAGCACGTGATAACATATTCTCCCTTTCACATAATCCTCATACTGTGAGTTACGTTTTATTTTTATAGAATCATCTGATATTTTTTTCAGTAAGTAAAAACAAACCAAACAAAAACATAGGGAAATAAGTTAATACAATCTATCCAACATTTTTCAATAAAATGTTAATTATATTATAGTAAATATAAATGTTCCATATGAAGCTCTGACACCAAAGAATTTATTTTCCCCAGTAACACATCCCTTTAATAGCTGCCATGTGCTATTTCCCACATCAATTCAATAAATATGATTCTTTTTCCTCCCTCTTGGTTCCTGTACCCTCTCATTCTCCCTCTCCCTCCCTCTCCCCCCTCACTCTACCTTCCTCTTTCCCATTTCCCCCTCTCCCCTGACCCTCAAACACTAATGACTAATTTGTGAGTATGTGTTTATTTGTTTTATTTTGCTCTTGAAGTTCTATTTGAATAAGTGAAAGAATTTTGGTAGACTATATGCTCCATCTAAGAAAAAAACAAAACAAACAAACAGAAAACTTGTCTAAATCTCATCCAACTGTTGGTTGAGTTTATTCTTCTCACCTTGCTCAGGACATCAATCATTGATTTAGCAATCAATGATTAACATTCCCAGTCCTTCACTTTTCAAGTTGATTGCTTACAAGCATGACAAAGTTTAATTCTTTTATTTCAGGGTAGTTTACTTTTGTTTTATTTTTTTTAATAAAAGCATTTCTTTTTGAGGAGCAGGGCACAAATTTTCCTGGCCTAATTTGTATTAAATAGAGAGCTGGATAGGAGTTAGCCTTTGGAAACTTGGAGCAGTTTTACAAGGTGCTTGAAGCTTGCCTAAAGACTAATTAGAGCTATTTAAATGGCATCTTTCTCCTGCATGTAGCCAAGCAAATGGTGTGGGGATCTGTTATTCCCCAGCTCCTATCTCAGCCTGTACCTGTGATGTTTCTTATCTGGAAAAGAGAAAAAAAAAAAAAATTTTTAAGGGATGGCTGTTTGTGTTGATTCTCTTTACTCTGTTTCCAGGAAGACAATCAAAGAATAAATCAAAAAGGTCCATGAATTTATTTTTATCTCCATTGTCTTTAGTTCAGTTATTGGGATTTCTTTTCATTTTTATTGTACACCTGTGAAGATTATGCTAATGAATCTACACTTCATTGCTCTGAGGCTACAGAGAAACTTACATCATCTGTGCCGTGGTTCTGTTGTTGAAATAAAGGTGCAGGTTGTATATCGCTGGGAAGTCATAAAATAATTATTTTTGCCCTCTCCATTATTTTTTAATACAGAAAATGGAAAGGGGCCTTCCAGGTTTGGAATAACTTTTCATCAATAGAATATTAAAGAATGACTGGGCTTATTTAATTACTGTTTATTACATTCATCATAAGAATAACTAATATCCACTGGTATTTGGAAGTTTCAAATGCATTGACTCATTAGATTCTCAAAGAGGTGTTGGGCAAAGACATAATGAAAATACTGCTCATATTTTAGGATCTATGAGGAGGCTGGGGCTCTGTGTGTTTCCTACAGACAGAGCTCCTGTCGCCATATTCTGCCTTTGATTCAGACTACCTCACTGTTGAATAATAATAATTTGATCTTTATTAATAAAAGCTTAGTAGGCCAAAACTCTATAATTCTGTACTGGCCCAAGCTTTGCTTTATTTCAGGGAAAAGTGCTCCCTAACTAGAAACGAGTCCATTCTATCACAGGTACTGATAAGTTTCAATATATGTAGCTAACCTTGGGATGCATTCAGTGACAATTCAATCACCCACTTCCTTCTCTTTGGCCACTCTCATAACCCAGCCTCTTCAGCAGTGCTGAGGAATAGAAAACCAAGGGGGAGAGGACATAGAATCTTGAGAGGATGGAAGCTCGCTTCACAAACTCTTTGAAAAGTATCCATTCCCCAATTAACTCATTGTAATGGTGAGCCCACAGAGCAAGATATGCTTCTAAAATAATCATCCTAGGGGCGCCTGGGTGGCGCATTCGGTTAAGCGTCCGACTTCAGCCAGGTCACGATCTCGCGGTCCCGTGAGTTCGAGCCCCGCGTCCGGCTCTGGGCTGATGGCTCGGAGCCTGGAGCCTGTTTCCGATTCTGTGTCTCCCTCTCTCTCTGCCCCTCCCCCGTTCATGCTCTGTCTCTCTCTGTCCCAAAAATAAATAAAAAACGTTGAAAAAAAATTAAAATAATCATCCTGTGTACTGTAGAAACATTGACGGCAGCTTGCCAATGTGTGGTACCTCTGGGACACTGTGTCAGATAACACACTGTGCCTTTGCAAGAAGCACTTGGGTTTTTTCTGCTGTGTTAGAAAAATAATCCTTCATTTTGCTAGTTCTGATGTGGCTGTCATGGCTGTCATGGTGCAAGTGAAGGGGAAAGAAGGCCTGTGTCATTTGGAATTAAATAAATTTACTAATAAATTATTATAGGATTTCATTTTTTTTGTTCTCTCTTCTCTAGTTTTGCCAATGTCAGAAAACAAAGTTAATATTTTTTTTTCTGCATTGTGGGTAAAACTGCAATCTAGGTCTTTATCATCAATTCATTCTTGTTAGGGAGTGTGTGTGTGTGTGTGTGTGTGTGTATGTGTGTGTGTTGAATTGGAGGAGGGGACATTGTTTATAAGTAAAAAGTAGCTTTTGTACTCCATTAGGTCTTAAGTACTTCTATCTTACAGCAAGGATTAAACTGGTTTACCAAAAAGCATTTTTCTTGACACAAACTTCACTAAGGATTTGTAGTAGTGAACAGAAATAACAGTACCTGGATTTTGGGGCCCTGCTGTGAATCAGGACAGAGGCAACCACTCAGCAAAGGCCCATCCCCAGCTCTGTGGTAGGGCAGCAGTTGGTCCAATGGAACCAGGGATGGGATTCTGCCTTCCCTCTAATGCTGCCTCTCCCTCATTCTCACCTCCACAATCCAGGGACAGCTTCTTTCCATGAATAGACCGCCTACTAGTCTAGTCCCACTGCTCCCTCTTGTTTTTTGAATTTGTTTTTCTTTTACCCCACTAGGTTCTAATCAAGATTTCAAGTATCAGTCACACCAAAAAAAATCTCATGTCAGCACATAAGAGATAGAAGCACTAGGAATCAGCTTGAAAGAGCATCAGAGCATGTTCCTGCCTAATCTGAGAGACACAAAGCCTCTATCTTAAAATAACTTCACAGAGATTTCTGAATCCAAGAAGGTTAAGAATACCACAGAGAGACATCTTATTTTAGAATTCAAAAGGACTTGAGGGAATCAATTTGTCCAACATGTCTTGTTTAGCAGATAAGCAATCAGGGGTCTGGACAAGTTGAACAACCGCCCAAATGTCAAAGAGCAAACTACCAGCTGCCCTAGACAGGAGTCCTGGTTTCCTGGCCAATTTCTCTAAGTTTTTAGCACGTGCTAAGTATTGTTTCAAGATTTGAAAAGGCACATGTGACTCTCCCTACAGTATGGAGTGATATAGAAGTATTCACATGCCCCTTATAGTTACTTCATTTTACATTTATAAAATAATCCATGTACTATTTTGGGTCCTCCTTTTTCACTTATCATCAGGACATAAAGCCTTATTATAAACTTTTACAATTATGAGCACCGTTCAACAAATCTCTTCGAATCAAATTATCTCCTGACCTGAAAAATTGAATGCAAAGCAAGTTGTTTGTTGTTGTTTAATAGACCCATATGCCCCAATTAGTCCTCCTCAAGTTAACAGGAAAAAAAAAAAAATTAACCCAGTCATGACAAAACAGCTCTGATAGTAAATTCTTTGGCAGTTCAACATGCTTTCAAGGTTTTAAAGCATTCTTCAGCATGAATTATTTATTCATCACGAATATTCTTTCAGAGTAGCTTCATCTTTCCAAGGATTTTTCTCCTTATGTTTATATTCAAACACATGTGGGACCAGCATCATGAAGCCCTGTTCTATTAATCCTATGCTTAGATGAAGAAAAATGACATTGCCTTTGCATGTTGAATTCATGGTAAGTTTCCAAAGCTTTGCAAACAATTAAAAGAACAATGAAGCATGAAGTCCATGCCTAAACTTACTTTCCTTTCCACTGAAAGCTATAACCAGCAATTCCCAGCAAATGAAATGAGTGGCTAAAACTGGCCTAATTCTGTTTGAATAGCTATTTCTGTGTCTTGCCGTGCATGAAGGACACAGAAGCACTGCTCTACCCATCATTCACCTCATCACAACCTCTTTTGGTCTTAAAGCCTTGAGTTTTATAACCTCAAGGTTTCTTTACCCCAAATGCAAAGCCCCGTATAAAGCATGTAAGTAATATGTGTATAAAACATAGAAAAATAGTCCCTTACCTAATGAAATACACTGTAACACAGGAAAGGGGCATATAGATATAATATGAACTTAAGATCTATCCTCAGTTTTTTCACTTACAAGATTAGAATGATAATTATTGGTGTTGGACCTGTTTACGTGACAATTGGTAACTGGAGAGTACACATGAAATAATACATGGAAAATCATGAAAGTTACTTTTATAAAGGCAGTAAAGCCATGAATTCCTAGGAAACAAGTTTTCTTTTTTTTCCTTTTTTTTTTATAAATTTTTTTTAACATTTATTTATTTTTGAGACAGAGAGAGACAGAGCATGAACGGGGGAGGGTCAGAGAGAGAGAGGGAGACACAGAATCTGAAACAGGCTCCAGGCTCTGAGCTGTCAGCACAGAGCCCGACGCGGGGCTCGAACTCACGGACCGTGAGATCATGACCTGAGCTGAAGTCGGCCGCTTAACCGACTGAGCCACCCAGGTGCCCCGTAAACAACTTTTCATCTAAGTTATAGTTACCTGAGAGACAGTTCTGCCAGCAGGTCCAGCCCTAGGGTTTTTGATTATGATGAGCTAAAGGCAGACATTTTTGTTATGTTTTCATTGTTTTAATCACACACACACACACACACACACACACACACCCCACAAGTGCCATTATTACCTTACATTGGACAAAGGTCTTCTTGACTCCAGAAAATAAAAGCAATTAGCTAATTTATAGTAATTCTGTATTCTTTTAGTATTACATGTTAAGTTAGATTTCCATCCATCATAGCCCCAGAAGAATTCAATTAATTCTCACACACTTCTTTTGGATTAGTAGTGCACTCTGATTAGTGTTGTATTAGCAGATGCAAAATCATTTTCTGGATAAAGCAGGGAATTGAAAATTAAATAAACAAATACGCAATACTTGGAGAAGGTCACCCCAATAAAGGGAAGGGATTTTGTAGATCCAGCCTTCCAGCAGAAACATCAAAATCAAGAGCTACTGAAGAAGCATTTCATGGTACCAAAACACTTGGAAAGGCTGCATGATGCTGTTTTTCAAAAAGTCTGTTGAAAAATCTTTATGTCACACTGAAAACAGAGATCTCATCTACTTGAAACACACTTCTGTTCAACTTTAGTTTCCAATCTGAGGTTAATATTTGTAAAAGGGCACACCACCACCCTTTCTAAAATCTTTTCCCATTCATCTTTCTACATAGTGTGTTATTTGGATTATATTAAATACTGATACATTAGATCTTAGAGCTTCTGTAGAATAGTCTTCTCTCACATCCCCATCTTGTGAAGGATGTGTATAAGAAGACTTACCTGAAATGTCTTTTTGCCAGAGTATGTAAAGAGATTTGCTGGGAGGAAGAGGCATTTATTCCAGATACTACCTCAAGTTTCAAAATAGAAGAGGAGCCCCAGCATTATTTTCAAGATGTAAACTTTAGGCTAATAATTAGCTCTACTAGGTATTGAATTTTTCCTTTTAATTTTCTTTTCAAAATATCAAGTCCCCAATTCTGAAAGCGCTTGGTGATAAGTACAGATACCAGGTGCCTAGTATTTTTCAAGCAGATTTTGTTTGTGTTTTTGTCCCCAAGAAATACAAGCATTATTAAGTAGCAACCCACTCCTCCCTAAAAATAATAATCATAATTTATTATTCAAACTTAAGCAATATGTCAAAAAACAATTCATTACATAGTAAATGATTAAAATTTATATAAAAATATTGGGTGGGTCTGATTCTCTTCCTTTAGATGTGAGCCTCATATCCATCTCCTCTCTCCTCTGACACACTGTTTGGATACAGTTGTTATCCTTGATACGGGGGAAATGGCACAGTGCCCAGCTGATGCGTTTTCAGAGTCATTAACCCAGGTTTCTTCTCTATTTTGAATATTCTTGGAAAAAACTTTTCTGTATATTGGAGACCTTTAGCCATAATCCTTTTTTATCAATTCTTTAATGTTGTCAACTGCTAAATTAAAATTTTGAAGGTGGGCTTTCCCTGTATTATAAAATAGATTCGGGGGCGCCTGGGTGGCGCAGTTGGTTAAGCGTCCGGCTTCAGCCAGGTCACGATCTCGCGGTCCGTGAGTTCGAGCCCCGCGTCGGGCTCTGGGCTGATGGCTCAGAGCCTGGAGCCTGTTTCCGATTCTGTGTCTCCCTCTCTCTCTGCCCCTCCCCCATTCATGCTCTGTCTCTCTCTGTCCCAAAAATAAATAAACGTTGAAAAAAAAATTAAACAAAAATAATAAAATAAAATAAAATAAAATAGATTCGTTGTTGGCTCAGAACCAAATTCTGTGGACATGAGGTTGTGCGTGCTTCCCAGTGGCAGTAACCTGAGGACTTTATTTAAACTGTCTTTTGAATCTTGGTGTCTGGAATAGGATCTTTATCAACAAAGGACTGCCAGAACCCCAACTGCTTCTTGAGTAGCTGTAATAGATGAATAATGTTACAACCAGCCGTGCATTTCAGTTTTTACTCAAAAGGCTTTTCACTAATGCTGGTGGTATTCCATATCCATGTGTTCATCTCAGAGCCCAGTAGTTCCCATCTGACTTTCATTACTTTTTTGAGAGGATCAGTTTTACAACTGGAATCAGAAAAGCAGTCAAAGTAATTGCAAGTGGCAATCAGTGAAATATAACAATTTTAGCTTGGGAACATACATTCCATTATAAAGAAAATTTTCTTTTTTCTTTTTTCTCATAGTTCCAGGACTCATATTTTTCCAAGAAGGGGCCATATATAGGTTCTGGTGCTACCTCTCATATCAGGCCTGTATGATATGCCAGTACCCCTGTAAAGTGCTTGGTCTGCTCCAGGGATAGGCAATTGTTACCTCTCAAGGAAATCTATTCGCTTTTTGATTCTGAAAATTTGAAAATGCTTTACGATATTGGAGATGAAATTCATCTCTCTGTGGTTACATCCTTCAGAATTGAAAAACTTGGGTCTCAACAGAGTAAATCTACCCCTCTCTTCAGGTACTCACAGAGTCCTCATCCCCTACATTTTCCTCTGCCAAGTATAATATGCATGCCTTTCTCATATGGAAGAGCTTTGATTTCCTTAATCGCTCTGTTCACTCTCATTGAAAGAAGCTCAGATTTGCCTGTATCCCTCTTAAAGGTGTGCTGAAGGAAAATTAGACTTCCAATCAGAATATCTGCATTAAATTCAAGCTCTGCTGCTTATTAATGTCAGAACTTGGGCAAATTTATTTTTGTCCCTTGAGATAGCAAGGGATTAATAAAAGAGACATGGTCTAGAGGTCAAAACAAACAATAAGCATGTCAACAAACAAGTATATAATTACAATGTGTAATAAGTAGTGTAAAGAGTTGTCAAGTGAGGGGTACCTTTGTGGCTCTGTTGGTTAAGTGTCCAACTTTGATATCAGCTCAGCTCAGGTCTCGATGTCATGGGTCCATGACATCAAGCCCCGAGTGGGCTCTACGCTGACAGGGCAGAGGCTGCTTGGGATTCACTCCATCTCTCTCTGCCCCTTCCTGTTCATGCGTGCTCTCTCTATCCCTCTTTCTCTCTCTCTCTCTCTCTCTCTCTGTCTCAAATAAATAAATACACTTAAAAAAATGTAGTTAAGGGAGTTCTGAGGTCTGAGAGTATTAAGAGCAGGCTTTCTGAGAGGCAAGCTGAACATTATACAATGGGAAGGAGACACCAAGTGTGTTCTAGGATTTGGGATGGCAATAAGGTAGGAGAGTGATGTTTTCTAACAGCAGAGGTGGTCCAGTCTAGAGTTTAGAAGGGAAGGAAGTGAATGGAATAAAATGTGTTTGGAAAAGTGCAGAGATGGGGTGCCTGGGTGGCTATGTCAGTTAAGCATCCCAACTCTTGATTTCAGCTCAGGTCATGATCTCAGGATTTGTGGGGCTGAGCCCTGCATCAGGCTGTGCGCTGACAGCACAGACCCTGCTTGGGATTCTGTCTCTCCCTCTCTCTCTCTGCCCCTCCCACACTTGCTCTTTCTCTCTGAAAATAAATAAATTTACTTTTTTAAAAAGAAAAACTGAGGAGCTCTGTAGCCATTATTGAGAGTTTGGATTTTATTTGAAGTAAAAAGGGAAGCCATTGTTGGGTTTGAAGGAGAGAAATTACAGTGTCTGAAATATATTTGTAAAAACTGTTCTCATGCTAGATGGAGAGCAGACTGCAAAGGACAAAAATAGACATGAGATAACCAAATAAGAGGCAATTGTCATAATCTAAGGAGAGATGCATGTGGTACAACAATTCTGTGAGATTCAATGAGAAGTAGTCTTTGCAGAGGTTAAGACAGACGTAACAGACACACTGCCTAAAATTCATCCAAACTCCACCAATTTGAGAAAGCTCTTTAATCTCCATGCACCTCTGTTTTCTCCTTTGTGAAAGGAAGATCCTGATAGGACTTATTTCACAGAGTTGTTGAAAGGATTAAATGAGTTTACAAATGAGTTCCCTGTTAGCTAAATTTGTGAAGAATTTTTCACTGTTATGGCATGTTCCACTCTACACTGCATTTTCAGACTCAGGCATTATTTCACTTAGTTTTTGTCTGGCAATGTGGAATTGCATGAGTGAGAAATGTGACCAGATAATTGTTTAGCCTTCTTTGCATGCTATATTTTACTGATGCAGTGGAGAAAATAGACAGTGGGTGAGAGGAATAGCACCTTATGGACAATCAGTTGTATTTTTCTTTCTTTATTATCTACCTTGTCATATTACAAAGATCCAACACCTGGACCACTGTATTTCTTTAATGGGATAGTCCCCATGGGACCTGTTTTTATCTTGCTTAAAACCCAAACTTGAATATATTGTGACTCCTCTAGCATAGTGTGGAACAATAATGTAACATCATCATTAGTCCAGATATCAGGCTGTCTCCTCTCGTGATAGGCTCTAGTGGAATAACACCTCTTGTTTTACAGGCATCCCCGGAAGTGACTATGTGAATGCCAACTATATAGATGGCTATAGGAAACAAAATGCTTATATTGCAACACAAGGATCTCTGCCTGAAACATTTGGGGACTTTTGGAGAATGATATGGGAGCAACGGAGTGCAACAGTTGTCATGATGACAAAACTAGAAGAACGATCCAGGGTAAGAATATCTACTTTCTCCCTCTCAAATCTTTCCTCAGGTAGTTTCTATGTAACATGGAATATTTCATTCTTTTTAGAATCTACCTTTCCTTAAGCTTTGACTTTCTAAGAGACACTAATAGTTAATGGGCATCAACAACTCTGATGAAATTATTCTTTAACACTGAGTCTTTCAAGAAGGAAAATCTCTCATGTTACAATGAGATTTTTAAAAAAAAGTAGTACTCAAAAAAGTAGATAAATTGGGGCTTCTGGGTGGCTCAGTCGGTTAAGCAACCGACTTTGGCTCAGGTCATGATCTCATGGTCTATCAGTTCAAGCCCCGCATCAGGCTCTGTGCTGACAGCCCAGAGCTTGGAGCCTGCTTCAGATTCTGTTTCCCTCTCTCTCTCTGCCCCTCTCCCGCTCATGCTCTGTCTCCCTCTCTCTCTCAAAAATAAATAAACATTAATTTTTTTTTAAAGTAGACAACTTGGTTAGAGAAAATAAATATTAGCTTGAACCTGTTTCTAAAACTCATATTAAACAAGAACACACAGACTTTGGGGGAGAATCCCACCAATATATACTTGCCCATGTTTTTAACTTTTTCTTTCTTATAATCTGCAGGGTAAGATCTGAAATTCTATAAAAGAGGCTCTTATGTAAATTGTTCAAATTAGCATAAATTAAGTTAGGGCCACCAGAAAAATGATGTGGGTTAATACACAGCTGAGAAAACACATAAATGTGTAGAGGGCATTTTGCTAGTTTAGCCTTCTCCAAAATGAATAGATTTTAATAACAGAGTCACTGTTAAGGCCTAAGAAAGGAGTTTTATTCATCATATGGGTCTAATATTATGGTGCATGGAACATTAGTTAAATGCTATTGATTTGCAAAACTAAAACATAATGGGTAAGCAGTATGCCATATTCCCAAGTGAATATGCAAATATTGTAGCCATCTGATGAAAATCAGTCTTTAACCTTGAGAATTTAATGGAGTATCTAAAAAATCACTGAAGGCAGCACATCCTCTCCCTGAAGAGTAGGACGTTGAATTTGAAACCACTGGTGAGAGATCTCTTTTACTGTGGTCACAGTAGCCTCAAAAGGATATTTAGAAGGAAGCCAAAGCCAAACTCCCCATTTGTTGTGTGATAGTTGAGGTTTTTTTTTAAATGGTCTTCTAAGCTTGGTACATGGCAGTTTCTTAGCCCAGGTATGTATATGAAGGAAGAGTTGAAGGCTGCACAAGAGATTTATAAAGGAAAAGCTCAGACTTAGGGAAATATAAAAAGTCCCAGCCATTACTTTAAAGGTGGGAAATAAAGAATATGGTACACAACTGGTTTAGCAAACCCATAAAGCAATTACACTTTTCATATAGAAATACTGAAATATTGTCCCAAAGGAGTTTAGATGAAAACTGTTACGAATGTGAAGACAAATATCTTTGTCATTCTTTATGTGAAAACTCCATTCAAAAGATGTAAATGGATCCATTATTGATTTGTACTCAGGGTAACCCCTGTATAGCAAGCCCCACCCCAATGTTTCTTGGATAGAACTCATCATAATTACAACAATGTCTAACACATATTAGGTGCATCTATAGTTCACAGTAATCCTGTGAGATAAACACTACTATGATCTCCACTTTACACAGGAATAAACTAAGCCTAGAACATTCCAGAAGGTCACTCAAGGTCATTCAGCTACCAAGGTCAGAGTGAGGAATTGAAGACAGACAGTCTGGCTCCAGAACACATGTGCTTAACCATCAAGTCATATTGCCTGTTAACACTTCTATGAAGCTGAGACAGCTGAACTATTATATTACAGCATGCATGTAAATCCAACCTACCCAGACTGCTTTGCCTGGAGATACCGGCTGGTAACAAGCAATCATTTGCAAAAGCTGTTTTCAGTAAAACACACATTTTATCTTGACACTGCAGGCCTTCATTAAACCGTGAACAGAAACTTGTTTTGAAATAACCAAATGAAATTCTGCCCCTTTTCTCCCTAATTGCTTCTAATAATAAAGTTAGTTCTAACTGGCCCCACTGCCACTGCAGCATCTGATGGTAATGAGCAGTTCTTGGCGGAAGGCATTGTGACTTAAATACCTACAGTTTATCTTTATGTTGCAGGCTACTTTTTTTTTTCCCCACCTCAGACAGAGGAACTTATTTTGAAGTTACTAAATGAACCTCTGTTTGCTCCCTTCATTAATTACTCTTTGCTCTTGCAAGTTAGCTTTCTCCTTTGTTAAATGGCCTAAGGAGGCCAATTAAAATACTGTCTTGTGATTTTTATTCAGTGGTGGTTCAGTCTGTACCCAAACTTGTGGTGACCTGCATAAGCCAATATTGAAGAGTCTCAGCATCATCAATCTGAACATACAAATGAGCCCTGACCTACAAGGCCCAAGAGCCCTTTGTCCCCCAGTCTAGAATACTTGAGAATAAATGACCAAATGCAGCTGAGAGATCTAACAGGGCACCAGTCCCCCAAATTATTTCCCCTGCTCTCCCATCTTCTCCCCTCACATCCTCCCAGTTCACTTTTTTCCTATCCAGTTGCTCTTTCACCTAAAGTCTAGGCAGAAAGGAGAAGGCATTCCTGGATTCACAAACAAGAACTTGTATTGAGTTTCTCTTTCAAGACGTTATAGAGGTTAATTGTTGCTGAAATATATAGCTTTATACTTTAGGAACTCTGTGGGTTATGTGGGCTGATCTGGGGATTCAGTGAATTCTCAATTCCCTGTAGTCAACTTCAAAGCAGACATTTGAACTAGTCTGGCTTTATTTAGGGACTGCCTGTAGTCTCCCTCATAAAGGGAGGTGGTCCAGGTGGTTGAAACAAATCACTTCTCTAAGAGCAGATGCCTGAAATTTCATTATTTTGAATAAGGCTCGTGTTCTTGAAATAACATTCACCCCTTTGGTATATGAAAAGTATGTGTGTATAAATACTTCTGTGTACTGTAGAATACGTGTATGCAGGAAACCATGTTAACTGGCAGTTGGGGGTGGGGGAGTGAGAAGAAAAGGAAAGGGAAGAGAGGATAGATGATATTTCATAAGAGTGCCTGAGGATGCCACTATCAGAGAGAAGGGAATTATACAACACAGTCCCAAGTAGAGGTGCCTTGCAGTCAAATGTCTGGATTTAGCTCCCAGATGTAGTGCTTACTAGGTATGTGACAATGCACACATTACTAGGACCCCTGAAAGTTTCATTTCTCCTTTTTATATTACAGAGAAGGATTATTGTAGGTATTGACCAAGATAAGGACTATGACAAGGTGTCTCAGTGAGTCTCAGGTGTTAGTGTTTGGTTGAGACAGAGAGCTGGCTATTGTTGAAAGTGCTGCTATAAATATCGGAGTACAAGTGCCCCTATGCATCAGCACTCCTGTATCCCTTGGGTAAATTCCTAGCAGTGCTATTGCTGGGTCATAGGGTAGATCTATTTTTAATTTTTTGAGGAACCTCCACACTGTTTTCCAGAGTGGCTGCACCAGTTTGCATTCCCACCAACAGTGCAAGAGAGTTCCCATTTCTCCACATCCTCTCCAGCATCTATAGTCTCCTGATTTGTTCATTTTAGCCACTCTGACTGGCGTGAGGTGGTATCTCAGTGTGGTTTTGATTTGTATTTTCCTGATGAGGAGCGACGTTGAGCATCTTTTCATGTGCCTGTTGGCCATCTGGATGTCTTCTTTAGAGAAGTGTCTATTCATGTTTTGTTCCCATTTCTTCACTGGATTATTTGTTTTTCAGGTGTGGAGTTTGGTGAGTTCTTTACAGATTTTGGATACGAGCCCTTTGTCTGATATGTCATTTCCAAATATCTTTTCCCATTCCGTTGGAGCCTAAATGTCCATTAACTGATGAATGGATAAAGAAATTGTGGTTTATATACACAATGGAATACTACTTGGCAATGAGAAAGAATGAAATATGGCCTTTTGTAGCAATGTGGATGGAACTGGAGAGTGTTATCCTAAGTGAAATAAGTCATACAGAGGAAGACAGATGCCATGTTTTCACTCTTATGTGGATCCTGAGAAACTTAACAAGAGACCATGGGGGAGGGGAAGGAAAAAAAAAAAGAAGTTAGAGAGGGAGAGAGCCAAACCGTAAGAGACTCTTAAAAACTGAGAATAAACTGAGGGTTGATGGGGGGGTGGTGAGACACTGAGGAGGGCACCTGTTGGGATGAGCACTGGGTGTTGTATGGAAACCAGTTTGCCAATAAACATCATATTAAAGAGAGAGAGAGAGAGAGAGAGAGAGAGAGAGAGAGAGAGAGAACTGGGAGTCTATACCAAAACACCCTCAGTTTCTCCTAAAGCCACTCTCAAATAATTCAATTTTTGTTCCCAAATGCAATGAGTTTGTTCCTCTGTGGCTGACAATGAATCCTGACCAGCCTCATAGAGTCAGTCACTGCTCATGATGAATTCTGCCCACCGTTCCCAGTGGGAACCCATGTAGTGTGGTCAAGCATAGCTCAGAACATGGGAGTCTTTTGCAGTTGCTTTTCTCAGAACAGGATCTCCAGAATGGAAACCCTGTTGGAGGGAACTTTGTTAATCAGTCTGCACATGGACCACAAGGACATTCTGGCTGTGACTTCCATTGTGGCCATATCTTGAAGCAATACAATATGAAAATAATACTATCTACATGAATCACATGCAGTAATAATTGTCACTAAAGATAATAGATTCTTGATACCACATTTCCTTTTGGTTCAGTTTTGCATTACCCCTCCCCATTATTATTTGTTTGAAGATGCCAGGGAATTCTTCCCTTAGCACCTGTCTCCTGTGTTTTCTAGCTTAGTGCTTTGCCTTGTCACTCAGGCCTATGGATGGTAAAGCAGCAGCTTCTAACCTTTGCCAAGTTCAATAGCTCACTCACACAAAAGGCTCCTGGGTTCATTAGCATTTGTTAGAAGTGTCAGTGGCCTTTTGTTAGAGAACTGACCATTCTTACCATTTCATTGGCTAAAGAAGCCCTTCCAAGTGTGAGGTATGACTTAGAACTTAAACTGGTCTTTTGGAAACCTAAGTTCTTTGATTTTCAGATGTAGTTCCTCCCCCTCAAATGTGGCTTTGCAATAATCCTAAACTTCACTGAGAAGACTGCATAGTGTATGCATTCGTTTGTATATATAAAGAAAGGAAACAAAATATAAGACTAAAAACTAGAGATTTTGAAAGTAAAGTACAATTGCTGCCTGAAAACACGCAGATCAGTTTAAAGCTTTGTAGAATGTGCTGTGTGACATGAGATACTGTTAGTGGGTCTTTTTTTACAATTTCCATCTTTTTTTTTGCCAAATCCTCTCAAGTTCTGCATAGTTCACTGAATTCTGCAGAGAGTCATTCTCTCGTGCCCTAGAATGTGGTCTCTAATTGTTTCCATGTTTCATAACATGCCAGTAAGCACATGAATTGGTTTGGGCAACCACATGGAGGGAAGAAAAAGTTTGGAAAAAATGAAGCACTGGTAGGAAAGTAAAATGTATACAGCTGGTGTTTCCACTCCAAGGGTGTTATTTGTGGGCAACTAGGACACATGGTTGGCAGCCTTGCTTGAACCCCTGGAGTCTCCAAGGTAGGATTTGCCAAGGTGATTCCTGGCCCAGGAGCCTCTGTTATTTAGTGGTGATTGTCCTTCCCTACCCCACCCCCACCCCTTCATCTATTTGCCTTTGGCTGTTTCTCTTGTACTTTGTTTCACTTCCTGAGGAAAGCAAGATGGAGGGAATGTATAAGCCTCATGCTTAACAAATTCTTGAGCAGCTTTGATTAGTGTTACAAGTTGAAAGAGGTTAACCAAGGTTAAGGGATATGTGGCTTTCTCTTGTCCTCACCAGTCTTCCCTTATCACTGCTCCTGTTTGATGCTCTGTTGTCTTACAAGGTTTATGCTGGGAGTTGAATCACTTAAAGTGCTATTATTGTAATGGTACTTAGTGCTATAAATGTTGAGGATTAGGAGTGAAATTTTGACCCTCCACAAAGGGGACATGATTTGAACTGGGCCACATTGATTAGTAGTATAGGCATATAGTTAGAAGTGAAGAAGTCTACTTTGTTTTCCAGACTAACTAAATCCCATCTTCTGTCCCCAAATAGAAAATCATGCATCCAAGTCAATGATATCCATTGCTGGAGCAAATCAAATGTTTTGTGCATCAGGATTTTAGTTTATCTTAGGCCATAGCATGGGAAGTTCCCTGCTCCACTAAAATTTGTTGTTTGTGGTCATGAATGGAGGTGATACTATCCAGGCCTAAAGGGTGGGCTGGTTTTAAGTATATTGTGTTAGTAGTTTAGGCAAGTACATAGACTTGACATGTGACAGGTGGAACACTTCTTTTTTTAATTTTTTTAACGTTTATTTATTTTTGAGAGACAGAGACAGAGTGGGAGTGGGAGAGGGGCAGAGAGAGAGAGAGAGAGAGAGCAGTCTTCAGGCTCTGAGCTGTCAGCAGAGCCCTACGCAGGGCTCAAACTCATGAACCATGAGATCATGACCTGAGCCAAAATCGGCCACTTAACTCACTGAGTCACCCAGGTGCCCCTACATGTGGAGCACTTCTGACCTAATGATCACTCCCTCCATCTCTGAAGTCCTCCCCGGCCCTTGAATATCACCTTAATATACTTCCCCAACAGAGACTGAAGGTAAGATAGAGACATGTTCATGTTTGGTTCTATAGCCAAGAGGGGCAATTCTGGGCAAAAAAAGGAAATTCTGATAAAATATTTTCTTGTTTTCCTATAAAACAAATCTTGAGATTCTTTTCAGATTGTGAGGTCCTTTTGGGTTAGAAGTTGGCAGAATCCCGTTGAAGATTATAAATGGCAGTGTTACTGTTTTCATTGCCGTTATCGGTTTTGGAAGGCCGGGGCTTGGCCAGCAGCAGACTAATTCTTGGCCCCTCTGGTTTGTCAAGGTTCGGTAAGTTTAATGGAGAGCAAATGCTTTCCAAATGCCAGGTCTGTGTCTTTTTCCAAACAGAACTGGAAGCGCCGAAGGCCTTGAACATTTAATTTCTCAAACTGCAGCTGAAAGCGCTGCCTATCTAGGGCAACAGAAACTGTTTTTCCTTAAGCAACTGTAGAAACGGCAGCACAAACATTGCCTTTGGAGTCTGTGTGATATATGGGATTGTTTTTGAAAAGTGGTGGATACTTAATGTAAATAGGACACTGGCAACAAAAAGAATGATGCTCACATTGGCAACCTAAAGGATGTTTGGGTCCTTATCTAGCAAGTTCCACACTCTTGGTTTTCTCTTGTCAACAGACACAATGTCAGATAAAAGACAAAGAATCCACCAATTTCTTACCATTTGTTAGCTTGTTGGATTTTCTGCCTTCTTTCCCCACCCCCATCTCCTCTGTTCAGAATGGCAGCCTACCCATTCTAACTCAAAACAAACATTCCTGTGAAAGTGAATTAGAGGCATCATGGCCTAGGAAAGAGCTGGAGTGGGGGGGGGGGGGTGACGGAGAGCAGGGGATGCAATTTTTCTCTTGGTGACTTTGTGCAAGGTCCCTCTCCTTCTCCACATTCATGTTTACAGCACTCTCAAGCTGGATGAGGTCATTTCTAAAATTTTAAGAAGTGTGGATTAATCAAGTGTTCAGGCAAAGCTGAGGTTCAGTTGGTATGCACCAGTATAATTGTACTGGCTGGTAAAATGCTAAAAGGTATTGATACTACTGGGATAGAGAAATTACCTTTTCACTGAAACTTTAAGTCCCCTAATTATATTTCTCAATGGCAGAGACACAGGAGTGTTGCCGGGCCACAGGCAGCCACTGAGTAGATGCAGGCAGACGCAGAAGTGACAGTAGGGCTATGTAGAGCACCTAACTGCTGCCAGGTGTGATTGGGGCTGAGGTGCAAACTCTAAGGGCCACATGTGTAGGAAGAACTGACATCCAAGTGCTACCTTGCCATAACAAGGGGATGCTTCACAAAGTTTTCCTCTGGTTACAACAAAGTGCCAGAAACTTAAGATGTAATGACTGTCAGTTTAATGGGGAAGTCATTAGAATAGTTTAGTGCAGCTCCCCTTATGAACTTCTGGGAGACCCTGGAAGACATTGTCTTCGTCTGTTCAGGCTGCTGTAGCAGAATGGTGTAGACTCGGTGGCTTATAAACAACAGAAGTCTACTTCTCACAGTTCTGGAAGCTGGGAAGTATAAGATCAAGAAGACGGTAGATTTGAGATCTAGTGAGGCTCTGCTTCCAGGTTCACAACAAACTGTCTTCCTGTTGTACCCCCACATGGTGGAAGGAGTCAGGGAGCTCTCAGGAGTGTCTGTTATAAAGCATGAAGCCTATTCATGAGGGCTCCACTCTAGACCCAATCACTTCCCAAAAGTCCCAGCTCCTCATACCATCCCACTGGGATTAAATTTCTACCTGTGAATTTTTGGAGGGACAAAATATTTAGACTACAGAACACATCAAACAAAAGGAAATGTCAGTTTTTTGAATTAATACATGGTTTGGAAAGTCTTTGAATGGTTCAGTGATCTGATAAGCAGTTTTACAGTGAATAATTTGGTTCATTTAGAGAATAATATTTTTCAACTTTCTGGTTGAAGTTTTTCACTGCACTGGTAGTCAAATGCTTTAATATTACTCTCATTTCAGATATTTTGTTGCCTTTGATCTCCACTAAATAGTGGTCAGAAAAGAGAAAATGAAAAGGGGAAATATACAAACCAGACTACCGTTTTGCCACTCGAAAATAGATATGGCCAAATGTTAATTGAGTGAAGAGAATGACATTATCACTCAAAGAGAATAGAATCACTGAGATGATCACTGTACTTATTTTGGAAAATCAAGTATTGAAGCTGGTCTTTAAAACTGTTAAGAGGGGCGCCTGGGTGGCTCAGTCGGTTAAGCGTCTGACTTCAGCTCAGGTCACGATCTCGCGGTCCGTGAGTTTGAACCCCGCGTTGGGCTCTGGGCTGATGGCTCAGAGCCTGGAGCCTGCTTCCGATTCTGTGTCTCCCTCTCTCTCTGCCCCTCCCCTGTTCATGCTCTCTCTCTGTCCCAAAAATAAATAAATGTTAAAAAAATAAAAAATAAAATAAAACTGTTAAGAGACATATTATAACCTATGGAAATAAACAGTTCAGCATATAATTTATCCACCCACTAAAATATATCCTAAAAATTATCTGAAACTTCCTTTTATTACATTGTCCCTTATTAAATGTGTATTAATGAGTGTATATTGACATTTCTTTATTCCCAATACCAAATTTGATTTGTATTATCTAATGTCAGCATACTATCTATCCACTCCTTATAGAAGGTTCCTCTGCCCAAACATAGTAGATACTAATTTTTAGTTACTTTCAGCAAAAGTTATGCTTTCCTGTGTATCATTTATTGTCTATTCTAAGTCCTTTTTTGGCTAAAAAATCATGTCATAGGCAGGCTTTTCAAAATACCATATAGCAAGTGGATTTTGCATCAGTGAGATGCTGGGACCCTTTGGAGTTATTGGTTTGTTATATTTGGAATTCTGATGCTTTGACATGCTGCCGTGCTCAATGAGTCTTTGTTAAACTGAAAGGTTTTGCTTTCTGGAAGTTTTGGGCAATTTAAAAATAAGCCAACGTAGACCATAGTATAGTTGATTATAAAGTTGGCTTCCAGTTGTTGAGTGTATGTGACAGGCACTTCCAAGATAAGCCATATGGAAGTAAAAATGGAACTAGAAAGAAAGGATTTCCCTGAAGCACAGTCAGCAGACGTACTGGATCAAATCCTAGGCAATATTTCCAATGACAAGTATTTCTTTTGAATACATTTAAATGGTTTATCATTCCATCAACTTGCTTTTAATAGGTTGCCATGAAAGAAGGGATATGCATTAATTCCATAGCATGCATTTAGTGATGGTCAACCTGTTCTTTGCATAATTATGGAGAAATGAAGCTACCACAGAAGAGTTATAATCACTTTGTGATAATAAAAAGAGTCCTTTCCCCCAAATTTAGCCAGAAATCTGAACTGTCTTACTTAGTTTAGGCTTCAAAGTGAGTTACTGGATGAGCCTGCCTGACAGGTTCTGCTTCTGTCCTTTTTCACCTGGGACACTAACACATTCTCTTCTCACAGCTGACTAGGGCCCAGGTAGAGTAAGGGAGTTAATAGGAAATCTCACAGCTATGTATTTGAAGAACCAGCAGATGTAAGCATACCCCTGTATTTAGTCAGTAAGGCTGATGGATTGGGGGCAGGACTGCACTCATTTCACTTTGGTGTCCCCACAGTTGCTAAGACCTTGCCTTCCACTTGGAGAATCAGCTGGGGTTAATAACATGTTTATTTTTTTTTTCACATATAAAATGGTTACTTTTTTTGTAAAAACAACCATAAAAATTGAGAACATAATCTAACTGATAATTAATAATATCTGTTGCCTGTTGAATGCCTATTGGATTTAGAGTTTTAGGTGCATGGTTTTTGAGCCTTATGCTAGCCCTGTTGTGTGGAGATATTGTACCTATTTAACAGATAAGGCTGCTGGACTTGGGTCCTGAAAATAGAGAAGCAGCTTACTGGCCATCCAGTTAGACTCCCCAGCCTTCTGTGCATCAGTCCTAAAGATCACTTACAGTCCGTCATTTCAGAATCACATAGGAAAAGACAAGCACCAGAATTTATGTTCAGGAGCTGATGCCTTCTAGTTCTTAGATGTTCAGAGGGGAGCAACCTATACTGGGCTCTGTGCATAAAGCCTGAAAGTGGTGACTCTCTAGAAATACCTTATGAGATTTTCTCCTGGGGAGGGGGGTGGTGGAGGGAGGGGCAGTTGTCAAAGTAAAACATTTCAAGAGAGGATGGAGCTAGTGCATTTCCAGTAGCTAATTAGGAAAAAAAATACATTTCTAATTGTTTTCTTGGGTCCTTTTTTTCCCTCACTACACTTTTCAATTGCTTTCTAATGTTGAAATCAGAAATTATTTGTTTAGTGTATGACTAAAAATGAAGGACTTAAGAGAATGTCCATAAATCTAAAGCCTTAAATATAGTCCTTAGAAATCAGCTGAAACCATGAAGACCACTCAGAAAATATGGGGGAGAAAAGAGTGCCAAGTTCTTACTAATGAAGGGGACAGTGTATTGCTGTAGCTGTTCTGAGAGGCTTTAATCCTGCTGCTGAGACCATATGTATGCATGTGTACATACACTAAAATATTTACTTTTTTATAAACTGCCTTTGTGAAATATTTCTTGAGAGAAAACAGCAATGTTTAAATATATTTGCTTTTTAAAAATTGCTCCATTTTTCTGCCGTTGAGTTTGAAACATTTTAGAGAGTAAGATTCAAGTACGTTATTTAAAATGAATACAAAAGTTTTCTTTCCTTTTAGCTAAAAATGTTCATAACATTCACTCCTTATAGTAATGTCTTCTGGTATTCTTTTTTTCTAAAAGAGTCAGAGTCTAAGTCAGTGATAGTTGCAGTGTTAAACTTATTACTGGAAGTATGAGAATGATTAGTTGTAAGTTCAGTTTTTCCTGTGTCTTAGGGATAGAGTGGAGCTGTAGATGGAAAATCAGTAAATAACGGAACAATTTTTCCAGAGGTCACATAAAAGCTGGCTCTTGGTTATTTCCTTCATTTCCTTTGTCTTATCTCACCAAAAGGTCTGATGGTAATCAGTTCCCAGCTTTGAAATACAATTGCATTGAATTTGGTTTAGTGCATTGTACTGACTTTATAGATCATTTCATTGTATTAACCTCTTGTTTTTGTGTCTGTCATAGCGATATTTGTCTTTGTGGGATTTGACTTGTTGGTTTTGATTTGAAAGGGTTGCCATCCCACTGAAACTGTTAAATAATGAGTTTCTCTCTTCATTTTTTAACTCAACACATTGCTGGCATCCTCTCCAGTGTTGCAGTAAGAGGTCTCCAAAGTTACTTTGCCCGTTGTAGGGAGACATCAACTTGATATCTATTTTATGGTTTAAAACAGAGCCTTTGGCTTAATGTTTGTGATTTTCTTTTCCATCTGAATCCTGGCTACTTAAGTAGTTAGTATTGGCTCTATTCAGGTAGTATCCTTTGCGAATTCATCCACATACAACTTAGGTTTTAATGGACGGTCAGAGAACATACGGAGGTACTCAGTTGGGGTCATGCTACACAATGTTCTCCGTAAAGAAGTGTCTTTCCCTTGTGTTGTTGTTCTTAAGTTAGAACACATAATAGAAATATAAACATAGAAGAATATAGTATGTACCTAGGAA
Source organism: Herpailurus yagouaroundi (assembly GCF_014898765.1). Lineage (NCBI taxonomy): Eukaryota > Metazoa > Chordata > Mammalia > Carnivora > Felidae > Herpailurus > Herpailurus yagouaroundi. The sequence goes on along the minus strand of NW_024412469.1, from coordinate 2,369,590 downwards.
ATTTGTAAGTATCTTTTAAAAAATCCTATTAAGACATAAATTGCCCATCTTAGTGTGAACCACTCTTGCTTGTTTTTGTTTGTTTGTTTGTTTTTAATAAAATATGTAATGTTTGTGTGATCTCACCATTGAAATAAAGACACAGGAGTCAAGCCTTGTGAAATCAATCTCGACCTTACCATGTAACTGTACATTAAAGTGGGGTTTTCCCCCTTTTTGTTGACTAGGTAATTTGATAGAGAATAAAACTTCTGCCTTTTTAGAAGGTCCAGTATCTAGATAGAAGGAGCCTGAGTCCTTTGAGCAACAGATGCTGCACCTGGGAAACAGAAAATTACAATATTATTCACAGAATGCTACTAATATTTATATTCAACATAAAAGCAAATAATTATCTAGCAATTCTATTCACTGGACCAAAAAATTCTAGTGTCTATGATGATAATGCCTCATTGCTTTTGTTTAAATCCAGAGATTATGACTTTCGAATCTTTCTTTTTCAAGGTGTGCTTTCCTAATATAAAATGGGACTAGATTTCTTTACCTAGAGAAATGCATTTCAGTGAAGAATTACCCCCACCTTTTCTTTTAATCTGAGATAGAATGGGTAAACATGTTCTTACCTATGACCTTACTAGAAAATATAGTGTTGTGTTTATCATTTATGCTTTTTAATACCCAAAGTACACATTCAGTAAGTTGAAACACATTCCAGACTTTGAATTCATTATTTTTTGTTGCATGTTGAACTAATTGGCTTGAATACTTTTATATGCTTCTGTTCAACTCCACATACAAATTGTAGAGTATTCATCTGAAATGTATGAATTTTAAATTATTTAAACTTTATACTGCTAGTGTATGACCCTCTGAAACTTTTTAAAGAACACACAGCTCTTTTCCCTCTAGACATTACAGATTTAATTTGTTTTAGATACGAAGCCATTTATCTTGTATTTTTAAAAATGCTATGTTGTTTATTATGCTTTGATAGATTCACAAATTATTTCTACTTTTCTTTAAACAAATGTATTTGGAAATTGTGATAGTTCAAGATGAAATACCTTGTGCCTTTTAAGCCTTGATGGATGAACACTAACTATCCCACCATGTCATTTAAATGGCTGAGCATAATCTTCCTGATGCGGTCCATAATATATATCCCAGAACAAATTTGTGTTTTCTTTTCAAGTACTCTAAAATTTCAAATACCTCTTTCCTTATTTTACTCAGCAACAATCTGCAATTTATTTTTCTCCAGGAAAATTGAATCTGTTACTGCTTAGTATTCTTACCAGTTTGAAAAATGTGGTTTATATTGGCATCAGAGCAGTAATTTACATATATTGGGATAACAGGAATGCGTGCCAGGAAAAGATCAACATAAAACGAAATGCAAAAAAGCTGTTTTTCTTCAACAGCAACTCAGAGTGAAGCTAATAGAGAAATTGATGAACATCTGCCCTGAATGTGTCACTTGTTTCTTCTAGGTGAAGTGTGACCAGTATTGGCCCAGTAGAGGCACAGAAACCCACGGGCTGGTCCAGGTGACGCTACTTGATACCGTGGAACTGGCCACGTATTGTGTTCGAACATTTGCACTTTACAAGGTTTGCCTTCCCCTCCCCCCTTCCTCTTTCCATTATTTAAAGAAAGCATCTTTTGAGAAATCAAATATCTTATGACTTTGCTTAAATCTTGATTCCACTGGCAACAGTGAACAATGAAATAATTCTTCCATTATCGCTCAGCAACTTTTCTCCTTGTCCAGCGATCTATCAGTAAATATGGAACTCTCACTCTGAGCAGAAGTGTTGGCAAATGAAGAATAGAAGAACTAGTTCTTTCTGTAAAAATAACAGGAGCATTCCTGATAGTTAAACCTGGAAAATATAATGCTTCTCACCTAAGAATTTTTATCTTCCTGAGCAAATAGTTGTCATTTACAAATAGCTTGACATTGATATCTCCAAGGAGTGTGTCTTCCCAAAGGTCATATGGTAGGGGGAAGGGATTAAGATAGCACATTTTCACATTACCTCTACCCTGTTATTACCCATCATTGCAACCTGAGGACAGGAAAACAGAATCTCACCTTGTCTTCCTACTTCACAGAATGGGTCAAGTGAGAAGAGAGAAGTGAGACAATTCCAGTTCACTGCCTGGCCTGATCATGGCGTTCCAGAACACCCTACACCTTTTCTAGCTTTCTTACGCAGAGTCAAAACCTGTAACCCTCCTGATGCAGGCCCTATGGTTGTGCACTGCAGGTAAGAACCACTGAGAGCATTTGTGTTTCTCACAGAAGGTTTGCAAGGAAACAAAAGGTTTCTCATCGGATATTCTCTTTCCAAATTCTTGATACTCTGGGATAGTAGATGTCTCTATAAATAACACAAGGGGTCTTTTGTTTTTGGTCAAATGAGGCCTATGCTAACATGAATAGACAGAATTTGATATAGATGAATATTACCCTTTGTAGATAATAAGCAACTGTGATTCATGCTATTTTCTCTTTGGAGCAAAGATAAAAATAATTGTATGAAACAGAAAAGAATTAAGAATCAATCTTGTAATATCATTCAAGTTTCATCTGTGTGAGGGGATTCTCTTTAAAATGTAGGTAGGTAGGTAGATGAAGTGCTTGACAAGTTCTTGTGACCTGGGATGGTACAACCTTTTTACTATTTATAGGAAAAAAAAATGCTGAACAAAATAATACTATAAATATAAAAGCTTTTAGCTAGAGTGTCTTATTGCTTAAATATACCTTCTACATATTAATATTATCAAATCACATATAGAAAATATACTAATTTGAGTTTTACAAATTTATTTAACATAATATATACAAAGACCTATTTTTTGGAAGAATTTATTTTATGTACTTGGAGGTAATGCATGTGCATTTCTTTTGAAATTTTGTATACTTTATTATTATTTTTTACTTAATTCTAACATTCTCTGTATCACCACTTATCTTCTACTATATATGTGTTTTTACATTTAAATGATTTTTTTTTAATTTTTTTTTCAACGTTTATTTATTTTTGGCACAGAGAGAGACAGAGCATGAACGGGGGAGGGGCAGAGAGAGAGGGAGACACAGAATCGGAAACAGGCTCCAGGCTCTGAGCCATCAGCCCAGAGCCTGACGCGGGGCTCAAACTCCCGGACCGCGAGATCGTGACCTGGCTGAAGTCGGACGCTTAACCGACTGCGCCACCCAGGCGCCCCTAAATGATTTATTTTTTTTTTAATTTTAATTATTTTGGGGCTTCTGGGGGGCTCGATAGGTTGGGCGGCCGACTTCGCCTCAGGCCATGATCTCACAGTCCATGAGTTCTAGCCCTGCGTCAAACTCTGTGCCGACAGCTCGGAGCCTGGAGCCTGCTTCAGATTCTGTGTCTCTGTCTCTCCCTGTCTCAAAAATAAACAAATGTTAAAAAAAATTTAAATTAAAAAAAATTTAACTATTTTTATAGAAGAGGGAGGGGCAGGAAGAGAGGGAGAAAGAGAATCCTAATCAGGCTCCATGCTGTCAGTGTGAAGCCTGATGTGGGCCTTGAACTCACAAACCCTGAGATCATGACCTGAGCTGAAACCAAGAGTCAGATGCTTAACTGACTGAGCCACCCAGGCACCCCAACTACATATTACTATATAAAATCCATAATACTACTATATAATCTATAATAATTCTTTGTAATCTGGGTGATTCAAATATGAGAGAATATGGCTCCTTGCACAGACAAGTAAAATTGCAGTGGGAAGTATATAAAAAAAGAAAGAAAGAACCTATCATAAATCACTTCTGTTGTGACTTAATAGTACAATTCTTTCACATCCTATATTATATTTAAGTATAATACAGTAAGTAGATCTTATAAGTGACATCTGTTTTTACACAACATGGGGACAATACCTAGAACAGAATAACCGCAATAAAATTCACCTAACCCATGATACCGTGGTCATTGTTACACAGTGGCCTAGCAGGTTTTGAACAAGATGAAGTTGTTTTTCTCTTTACCAACAATTTTTCCCCAACAAAAACTAATAACACCACATTATGTTTATAGAGCATTTTACAAATTCCAAAGCACTCTCCCATGGTTTATTGTGTTTGATGTCATTACCAGTATGTCGGATCAAGAGAAGAGCGTAGAAGAGAGGCTACAGGGTTTGGCCCAAGTACTGCAGCTAGGAAGCCAGACAGAGTCCCACTAATGTCTTATAATCTAGTACTTGCTCCTCTGGACCTGACACCATGTTGCAGTGTTTCGCATGATTCTGAAACACCACAAAATATTTTTATTAATTTGAGTAAATGCTTTTGCCTCACGACAGCAGACTTCTGGTTTTCGTGCCTGTTGGTTTCAGCAGGCACTAGTGTGACCAGTCTCTATACTCTGTTATACATACTTCTTTGTAGACCTCAAAGAGCCATTGTGCCTGGTGACATGGTGCATCTTCTTGGCACCAGCTCGACTTGATTCTAAAGATCATGTATGAAATGTTTCCTGATGGATTTTGGCCACAGGATAGGGAAACAGAAAGTTTGGGCTCACTGAAGAAAATTGCTCTCATATGCCTAATGGCAAAAATACAATTCATGCAAATATATATACACACACACACAGATGTATACACAAGCACATACACACACACATACACACACACACACACACACGTATACATATATATACATATACATGTGTGTGTATATATGTGTATGTGTATATTTATGTATATATATACACACACACATACACAAACATAATAGGAATAAAATTTAGGGGAAGCAAACTTGGAAGTTTTCACAAAACATTGTATTTGCATTATAGTTTGAAATATAGCATTTTCCCTCTTTCAAAACATGATTTCAATTTCTGTATATTAAAGGAGAAATTTGGTTGATTGATTATTTAAAAATGCAATTTGTCTTCTGTTGATCATAACCAAGGTATAATGCTTTATGTTGGATACTCATTTGGATCCAAAAAGGTTTGCAGGCAAGTAAGAGAGATAAGATGGATAGCTATAATGCTTTATTTTGAGAAAATGCATACACCCCTCCACACACACACACACACACACACACACACACACACACACACCCCTATGTTATGTTAAGCCACCTGGACTCACCCCTGAAAGATACAAACAACTCCAGAGAAATAAGAAAACAAAGATGAATGTGCTGAGCTAATAGCTGTTGACATTTGAAAGTGCTGTGCCTGAGGCTCTGGAGAAGCTTTGTGCGAAACAGAAAAATAGGTATATTGGTGAAAGAAACTTATTAGCAGCTTTGAAATAATGAGGGAAAGATGCAGCATGAACTAAAGCTCTGAGAAATGATCTTTGTTCACCCATGGGTTGTCTTATAAGTCTGTGAGAAATCTTGGCCTCTTTATTTAGGAAAGGCCATGTTGCACACTGTTATAGTTGCAAAGCATCATGAATTCTTGATTTGGATACAGTGTATGTTTAAACTTGAGAGAACAGTTCTTCTGATGGAGTAGCAGAAAAAATTAATACAGGCAACAACTGCTTATGTGGGACCCAAGAAATGCTAGTTTATAAATCATTTCTAAGCAGGAAGGAACTTTGCAGAAAGCCACAACAGACAAGTCACAGAGGGATATTGATTACAGATATTGATTACAGAGGGATATTGATTTACATGATCATGTTGTAAATAATCACACAAATACTCTGGAATGTAAATACTGAATTTCATGTTGAGATTTCTCTGCTGATGGATTTGACATTTTTTTCTCTGTAATGAAGAAGTAGTGACGAACTCAAACCCAAGCCTTCTGCCAAACAGATGCAATGAAAATGGAGGGGGTTTTAAATGAAGTCTGGTAGTAGACAAAAAACGGGGGGGGGGGGACAGAAAGAGAGAAGATTCATATTTATCCAGTAGTTCTGTTTAGTAATCAATGTTCCAGGACTAAAAAGAGCTATTATGAATAAGAGAAATTCTAACAGTCAATAGTAAGAAAGAGGAGGATAGCCCAGTGTGGTAACCATAGATAAGGCCTTGGAAGGTCAAGAAGGATAGGGTCCACCTCATGCCTAGAAGAATGGTGCCACAAGCACAGAAAGACCAGCTCTAGTCATCTGTCAATTCATACAGAGCATATAAACTCAACATTAGAAGGGCACACTCTGGAGAAAGACTGCCTGGGTAAAATGCTGGATTGTTCCCTGACGGGCTCTGTGCCTTTGAGCAACTTATTTCTTATCTGCTAGCCTCTATTTCTTCACCTGTAAATGGGTTAACACTCTCCATAACATCAAGAATTTAATTAAGGTTAAATGAAATGATATGAAATGATAAAACATTTAGGACAGTTTATAGTATGCAGAAGTATGAAATAATTTTAAATTATTGGTATATTACTGAGTAAGTTTAAATCTATATGTATATTTACAACTCAAGAAAAAATAATCAGCATTAACTTAAAAATAATCTATATGACTTGAGCCATGAGTAACCAGATGTTTATAAATATATAATATTTAATCAAATAGGTTTTTAAAAATTCATATATTTTCCACCATGGTAATTACAGCCAATTTTCCCCAGTGAAAGAGAACATGTTCTCATTTACTATGAGTTAAAATCATTTATTATAGGAAATACCTGTTCTTGACTACCTGAAAAACCATTAAATTCTTAAAAGGATACTGTTAAGGATACATAGAAATTAATATGGTAGTTCTTGATGCCTTCAAGGTAAAATTTGAGTTTAGCATTATGTTCCTGCCCCTTTATAATCTAGGCTGATGTCTCCCTCATGCCTCATTGTTCATTCTCTTAGCCACCTACCACTAGCTACACATTCCAAGTACTTTCATCTCTGGCTCTTGGTAAGTGATATTTATCCACTCTAGAAATTCACCTCTTCCTCTCTCTATCTGACGATGTTCAACCTTGTTTCATAATCCACCTCAAGTAGCACATGCCCTGCATTGCAAAGGTTGAAAACTGGCCTCAGATGATTTTGTTGACATCTGTGGTAATTTTTTTTAACTTAAACTTAAATTTTTAATTTAAGTGGAATGCACTATCCAGTTTTCTAAACCTTCCCTGTCCCTATTGTTTTACACACAGCTCAACTCATCCATTTACAGGGATTACTTCATATTATAAACATCTGACTTGAAACTCTGGAAAACCCTTTTAAGCTCATTCCTCATTCCTCTTCCCACAGAAAGAATTAAACAATCTGTTCTCTGAACTCTCATAAAATAGGTTCATACTTAGCAAATTTAGCTATCTGTGTACGGATCATATATGCCTTGAAATCCCAGAGGGCATGGGCGATGGCTTATGAACATTTGTACCCACTTCTTACATCATAGTAGGTGCTCAATAATTGCTTTCTGAACTTAATTGAATTCCATGTGGTGTTACAAATTTTTACAGAAGCATTAAGATCATTTCATGGCTGGACTGTTTTTGTTTTTTAATATGACTATACTTTTATCTCTTTATGTTGTGGTATTTTTATGAGAATTTAATTATTTTAAATTGCCTTTATCTTTCTCATACCTACTTCTAAGTCCCTTTTCCTACAACTCTTTCATGTCCTTTTTCACATGCTCTCCATTCCATGATTAAACATAGATATAGATCGCTGTTTTTAGCCATAATAATAAACATATTGAACCCTTAATGGACAACAAATAATCTTTCTTCTCAACTGGAGAGACCCTGTTCTAAGTGTTTCACATGTGTTATTGCTATTTCCTGCCAGTCATCCTCAGAGTTAGGAACCTTATTTTCCCATTCTACACAAGAGGAAACAGAGACCAACTTGTGGTCTCTAAGGAAGACCAACTTACTTGCCTGAGCACATGTGACTAGTCATAGCATAGCTACTGTGTGCCCAAGGTTTCCTGTTCCTATCGACCAGCCCTTAAATCACTTGGTGGTCTCTACCTTCTCATTTGGCCACCTGCTTGAAGGGCATTTCACTTTTTCAGCCTACCCTGATGACCTGGTCAGAATGAGCCACATTGCCATATTCTGGCCTTTATTTCACTCTTTATGTATTAAAGGTAATTTCTAGTTTGTGACACTCCTGTATCCCTTACTCATTTTAGACTAATCATAGTAGCTACCCATTATTGACCTATCACTGTTTTCCAAGTATCACTAAGCACTTAAGGAATTTCTCATTTCATCTACACACACACACACACACACACACACACACACACAGAATGTGTTTTATTTGTGAGAAGCATTAAGCACAGGGAGGTTGTAAATTTAGGCCCTATCTCAAAGCCCTCGACCTATTTATTCATCATAGTATCTGGTTCTGACTTTTCTTGTTGCAGAGACTACCTTAGTTCCTTACACTTATCTCCTTAATATATGTTTGCTGACTAAATGGTTGTCAGATGGATACTTACCACTAACTCTACATGTAGTACATGAACAGAGATATGCAATCTCCTTACTTATGAAATTTCATTTTTTTTAATGTTTAGTTATTTATTTTGACAGAGAGAGAGAGAGAGAGAGCACACTCACTGGGGTAGGGGAGGAAGGGGCAGAGAGAGAAGGAGAGAGAGAGAATCCCAAGCAGGCTCCACACCGTCAGCATGGAGCCTGATGTGGGGATCGAACCCACAAACTAGGAGATCATGACCTGAGCCAAAATCAGGACTTGGACGCTTAACCAACTGAGCCACCCAGGTGCCCCAAAATTTGATTTTGAAAGAAACTAAGGAGCAGATCTTCCAACCTATTTATTACTCTTAGATTTTCATAGAGGTCATTTGTTACATTTCCTCATATTGTTTCACTCTTCTTAGAAAACAAAGAAGTTTTGTTCCCTTTTCTCCTCTTTTGAGCTTTGTTCTTTATGTGTTTTATAGAATTTGTGGTTTATACTTTACTAGTACCAAAAGGATATGACAACTGATTTTAATTTGCATCTTGTTAAGAATGAATAAAGTGGGATGAAGCCATAATTTCAGAGAGTCAGTTATAAACCCTTGACCCATGATACTCTGAGTCATGTTAACCCCTTTTAGGACCAAGGGAATACTTAATCTTCATAGAAGAAATGTATTTGTGAATAAATATGAAGGAGGGATAGACCAAGACCCCCTAAATTTGTCTTCTAAATGAAAAGATTTCAAGAAGAGTCAAATAGACCAACTAAGGATAATTTAAATCTTGTACATCATAGAATCAGACCAGTCTTTAAAACTGGAAGGAATAGGAACTGAAGACTAGATATAGATCAATAACGTTCCAGAAGCATCAATGGACTACTAGAGTGGCCTGATAAAAATCAAATGACAATGTGAAATTAGAAAGATTCATGAGATCTAATCTTTATAATACTTTTTGACTTTATAGGTGAAAGCACAACCAAGAAACTACTTAGGTTATATTTATAACATAGCCATTTACTTCTAATGTCAATCCAATATTGACAATAATAGCCTTTTCAAGGTAAAAAGGATTTGGAAAGTGTCACATATAAGCATAACAATAAAAGACCTTGTGAGCCAGAGGAGTTAAGAGTGCTGTGGAAAACTGTTTAATGCATGTTAACCATTCATTCTCAATTCCCTCCTTTATTTCCCCCAGTGTTCCATTCAAATATCTCTTTAGATCAAAGACCACAAGTATTGCCAAAGTATGTGATAGTTTTGAGATGCTGACAAGTGTGAACCATAGACCCATATTTTCCTTAAACCTGGGATTCATTTTCATGTATAAATTAAGTAATAAGAGAAGCTGGCCTTCTGTAGATGAAAGACTGGATTACTAAAATACCAGCATCTCTGGATAAGAAAATGGGTGGAATATACAAAATATGTTCTTATTTATGGAAACATTGTAAGGTGAGGAGAAGTAATTATACCACATGGAAACTACTGTGTAATTTCTGTTCTTATATACCAATAATTGTGCACAAAGAACAAACTCTTAATTTATTAAACAACATGGTGATACAAATCAGGAGGTCAGATCTTCAATAGTTTGATGGCACAATCCCATAAGAGAAAAATATCTTACTTTCAATGAAATAGTTTAAAAGTAATTGAACCCAAAGAAAATATTAAGAGGAGTGGCATAATGGCCCCAGTAGGTGTAAAATGTAAAACTCAGTCTGAAGGTGTTTGGAGCCCTGGGGGCAGTATTCTGACTGCCTGATGAAATGGAAAAAATTTTTGAAAAGACATAGATACAACGGCAATAGAGGAGAGGTGAGACCAATATTATAAGTAACAACTAACTTCAATGTCATATGTCAGGGGTATATCATGAAAATCCCTGCAAGGGCAACGGAGAAACTATCTCCTTTCCATTCCTCTTCCATATCTAAGAATAGCAACCAAATTACATTTGTGTAGGAAAGTAGCCATTTACAGAGCATCTTTCCATTATGTTTGATTTAATTTTTACACCAAGAAGAGTAGGGGTGTATTATTACCATCTTCACTTTACAGATAAGGAAATTGAGACTCTTAGAAGTCAAATGACTTGCTGAAGACCACACACCCAACTAGAAAGTAGAAAGTCTAGGTGAGAACCCATGTTTTATGATTCAAGGTCCTCCCCTCTTTGTCTACACCATACTACCATTTTCTATTTTGCTCAATTTATGTTTTACAACTGAAAGCAAAACTGCCCATAGTCCACAACAGATACGGCTTTTAGCAGATCCCAAACTCCCTTTGGGGGTGGCATTAAATGGTAGACTTGAAAATCACTTGAAATCAGCTTATTAGATTACTTACTAGAAATCAAATCCCAACTGCCCTATTTGCTATGTGTGACCTTGGACAATTTATTTATCCTTTCTAAGCCTCAATTTCCTGACCTGTAAAGTGGGACTAATAGTAGTATGTCCCTCATAGCATTGTGTATAAAGATTAATATGATATATGACAAGTGATAATTAGCCAGATATTTGCCACATAGAAAGAAGTCAATAAATGCTTGTAGTAATTGATGTTTTCATCATTGTGTTTTATCCCACATAAAGTATGTGCTCATTTAAATTCTCTTATTTAAGGTTCTCTTACTATCAAACAGCAAAGAGCACTATCATATTTTCTGAAATGTGAGTTTGACTTCTATGTAATTTGTAACATAGAAGAGTAAAAAACATATGCATGTATATATACATACATTAACCTAGGTGAGTGACAACCATTTAACACTTTAAACTTAATACTTTAAAAAACAGTCAATTATTATAGTAATTATTTCATTGCACTTTAAAAATCTTGTTAGAATAGATTGTTACTATGAGATAAGATTTTTCAAACTCAATGCTATTGATATTTGGGTCATATAATTTTTGTTGTGGGAGACTGTCCTGTGATTTAAAGGATGCTTATGAGGATCCCTGGTCTCTGCCCACCAGATGCCAGTAGCATGCCCCAAGAATTGTGACAATCAAAAATGTCTTCAGACATTGACAAATGTCCCTTTGGGGGGAAATTCATGCCTGCATGAGAACCATTGCTACAGGGCAATGAAACTGATTTTTGATTATGCAGAATGTATGTATCTAAATGATAGCTCACCTCAAAGTTTTAAAGCTGGAAAAATGGTCTTTGAATGTCATCCTCATTTTATTTATTTTATTTTTTTTTACATTTATTTATTTTTGAGAAACAGAGTGAGACAAAGTGTGAGTGGAGGCGGGGGCGGGGGGGTGGGCAGAGAGAGAAGGAGACACAGAATCTGAAGCAGGCTCCAGGCTCTGAGCAAGTGGTCAGCACAGAGCCTGACGTGGGGCTCGAACCCACGAACTGTGAGATCATGACCTGAGCTGAAGTCAAACACTCAACCGACTGAGCCACCCAGGTGCCCTCATCCTCATTTTAAACAAGGAGAACTTCTTTATGAGACTTAACCTTGAGAATCACTTTTTAAAGCATACATTGAACTAGGCTCATTACTTGAAAAATCAGCCAACAATATCCCCTACCTTGATCACCAACCATACAAACCACAGACTTGGCTCTAGATGTCTCCTGACACTTAAAATAGTAAATAAATAAATAAATAAATAAATAAACCCACCTTCAACGACGAAGATGTGCCACCATTAGAGAATTCAAAAGAACAGGTGATAGGCTCTTAACTCTACTGCCAAAAAGGAGTTCCAAAAATACTTTTGCACCATGGTAGCAAATTAATACATGAGTAATAAATCTTCAGCCTCCCAAGGTGGCTACTTCTAAGGGCCCTGGTCTTTGGGGTTGACAAGTGCTGGGGTTTTTTTTGCTAGGATATCAGGCACATTGCTTCATATTCATGCTTGGTATGAATATCCAGCATTCTGGCAGTTTAAACAATAAGCGCTAGGAATGCCGTTAAGTGGCATATTATTTAGTGGCTGTCCCCTTTTATAGCATCTAGTGGAAGCCAAAGATAAAAGATTAGATGGATGGAGAAGTGAGACATGATGCTAGACTCCCTGCCCAAACCTAAAATCCCTTGCTCTTTGATTTTCAAGGGTATGTATTTCTGTGACAGCATGCTCTATTTTTAAATCAAATATTTTCCTGAATATAAGTTTTTTGTGAAAAAATTAAATAATTTTATGTATTTATTTATTTGTTTATTTATTTATTTAATTTATTTTTGTACTCCTTCTTCCCAAGGAGCATGATCAGTCTCTCTCTCTTTTTCTCTCATTTCCCATCCCACCTCCCTCCATACCTCTCCCACAGCCCAAAAAATCCTTCTCCACCTTTCAGTCCACCAAGAGAGGGTCAGTGGTTAAGACTTTATTGGTCCACAGTGGTGCTTGTAGCATCTATTGTTTGTGATATATCTAAATAGATGAGATGCGATAGGGTTAAACTGGATCTCTTCCATTCTGATGATAAAGGTTAAACAGCTATTTGCTCAAATTCCTTTTAACACTTGAAAGGATTTTGAAAGTTATGATTTTTTGAGAAAGAGTTTCTTTTCCATTTATCTAGTTTTCTTCATTTGTCTAAGTTTGACCTGGTTTTGAGCATTGAATCTTAAAAAAAATGTATAATCATATTTCGGGTTCATCTGTATGCCTTAGGAATTGGTGACCTTTCTGAAATGGAGGATATAGCTATCAGTTTAACCACCACTGCTTACAAATACTAACCCAAACTTACTGGCTTAAAACCACCACAGTCTGTTATTTATCATGGTTCTGTGGGCTGACTTGGCCGTGGCGACATCTTCTGCTGGTCTCTCCTGAGCTCTCTTTCACAGGAAGCTGGAAGCCCTTGGGAAAGCTAGTCTCTCCCACCCCCCACATGGCCTTGCATCCAGGTCTTGTGGTCTCAGGGTTCTGGGGATCAAAAGAGAATCTTACATGGCCTGTTGAGGCCAAGCTTTGTAAGTCACACACAATTACTTTCACAACATTCTCTTGCTCAAAGCAAGGCAGAAGCCAGCCCAGATTCAAAGGATAGTGAAACAGACTCCACCTCAGGATGAGAGAAGCAACAAATGATGCATCACTTCATTTATCCCAGCGCTATGTTCTACATCAGTGAACCTTATTTACTGGACGCATGGAGCTCTTCTCTCCACTCTTGTCAGCCTGGCTAAGTCCATAGTAAATTTTCCTCCTAAGGAGAAAAACCCCCAAGCCTGCCTAAAATACAGAGCAGGTTTTTGTTGGCATATGAAATGGGTTTTTAAAAAGTGGAGGAAAAGTCTTTGTGATTTGTTTTGTAACTGCTACCTGATTCTTTTTCTGAAACATCCACTTCTGTGGTAGGAGAAACTTGTACTCTTTAATCCCATTTCATCCTATCTTGAATATTTTTTTTACATCTCCTGTAATTTAGTAATTATTAGGGTTAACAGACTTCTTCTTAAACCCCAAAACTCCAGGAATATAATTCATTCACAGTGAATCATCTACCTAAAAGGGACATGTCAAGCTTCCCAGACAACTCCCCCTTCCCTCTCTCCTCTTTCTTTTCTCTCTCTCCCTCTCTGCCCTATTCCTCTCTGTCTCTCCCCTTCCCATTTCCACTGTCTCTTTATTTTCAGGAATTAGAAAATGAAATGTGGCCCAAGGAGGTCATCAACTTTCCCATAGACTCTTGCTGGACTCAAACCTTCTGTTGGTCCAGTATTTTTCCCACATGATTATAGGCCTTTTAATTTTGGTCCAGTTAATTTGAATAAGGATTCCCTTAACATTTTCTAGCTGAATTAGAAAAATAATAAGGAAGCACCTATGTAACAGCTGGAGATATTATGTTAGGAACTAAGATGGTCAGAATAGGTAATTTTGGTGCATTAGAGCCAATTAAATGTCACAGATCTTTAAGACCATGACTGATTGAAAGAAGGGCTGATGAGTACCTGGGCAGCAGCCTGAATGTGCTAGGCACCCAGGTGGTCAGCAAGGCTGGGCAGCAGAAACTGGTAGAGGGATGCCAAAGGGAGAAGGAGAGAATGTCTGCGATAAAACTCGTCCTACTTTTGCAGTGGTGCCTGGAGCTGTGATGGTGAAAAACATTCACGCCACTAAAAATGACTCTACATGCTGTCTTGGCAGCCCTTCCCTGGCTTGGATTGGTGGCCTTATGTATCTGCTGCTCCATTGGAGCTCCAGCCTGGCTGTGCCATGGCTGTAGCGTAGGCTCTTTAGTGGCCATATGCCTGGGAGGCTCATCATCCACAATTTCCTCATCCCAAGCTCCAGCCAAGTGCAGCAGATGCTATTGTTATCACTTCTATTGAATAAAGTAGGAAGCAAAGAGAGAAAGAAATTTGTCAATATTGTTTTTCTGCTGGAATCGAAATAAAAACTGTGTGTGGTATATTGTCTGATAGTAACCCTGTGCCAAATCCCCATTTTCTGTAACACACTTACATGAGATAAGAATCTGCCCCTATATTTCTTAACATAATGTAAATGACCTTCTCCATTCTACTGTAAATGTGTTACAATTATAGCCATTCAGGCTTCTCAATTTAGATTTGTGCTGTTTCTTGCACTTGGAAACCCTTTGCTTCTGACCATGCCATCTGTTGGAATCACTTACATTTCTTTCACACACTCACAGTGTTTGTTATATTCCCTAAATCTAGCTGTGCAAAACTCTGAAATCTTTTCTGTAAATAAACAAATGTTTAGCAAATATTTTTAAACCCTTTGCCTTGATAAGTAACATTAATAAGGTACGTTCGTGTTTCTAAAGTAGTACAGCTGCTGAGAGAATTTCTTGCAGAAATGTATGAAGTGACACCAAAATCAGAAGAGAATCTTGAAATAAATGCCTGCATATATAAATGGTTTCTGTGCCGAAGTTAAACTAAATGATGATAAATTAAGCAAACAGAAAGTCTCTTTTTTTGATATAGTACATACCTGAGGGGATGGAAGGAGGTCTTAGAACTCAACTAAGCCACTGGACCCCTCCCCTGTGTTATCCTATCAAACCTTTCCAGCCCAAAGAGCACACTCACTGATGACCCTGCAGAGTCCCATTGATTTACCCGTGTGTCTTACTGCTCTCCTCTTAGCAGCCTGGCTAGGTACACTAGGTGCATTCCTTCACGGGATGGAAGAAGAAAAGCAAAACCCCAAGTATAACCCAAAATACAGGTTATTTTGCCAATCTATGAAATAAGAAAGCAGAAGAAAATGCTGTTTAATACCTTCCAGAATTGCTACTTAATTTTGTGCCATCATCACCTTTTTTTTTAATTTCCTGATTTTTTTTTTTCCTTTTGGATCCATAACTACCCCCACATTTGTATGTAAGAGACGAGGGTTGGAGTGCCTTTTCCTATGTGTACTTTTTCACCTCACTGCCATGGTCTCTAGCCATAAAAAGCAGGGCTAAGTGGGCAGAGCCTCCTTTTTGCCACCAAGGCTAGGCTGTTACCACGATGTGACCTATGTGTTGCCTGAATACAGATTGAGAATACTGTTTTTTTTTTTTTATTATACTGTACCTGGAGACTAAGCTCAAGTTAAATACTATATGTGAATATAGAAGGTAAATATATAAAAAGATGAAACCTCAGTAGGTCACAGTAGTCAGCCTTTAAACTTCATCAAGAGCCAAGATCATTAGATTTTAATGTGGACAAAGGAGGACCATGGATTGTTTCAAAATATGAGGCATGTTTCACATATGTCTTAGAACCCTAATAAAAATCCAACTTCCTGGAGTAATTTATACATAGTAGGTAATTTTCAAAATGCAAGGTAACAAATGAAGCTCCTAGATCTAAAAGCTTATATTGTAAGTGTGTGCTAATAAGAACTACTCTGAATTCCATGACTTTCATGCCATATTTGGCTTTCAAACTAAGAAATGAAAATTACATATATAAGAAATACTAGACTGCCCTAAAACTGTATTTTTACAAATCACTTGCACAAATCTATTTCTCTAGGAAAAGATCTATTTCTCTAGGAAGGTGAAGAACAATCTGGACATTTGCCAAAAGCATCTTTCTTGCATGGGAAGACTACATAAAATTTGGTAGATTAAAATTGTTCTTGATGATGATGATGATGATGATGATGATGATTAAAAATTTTGGTTTTATGAAAGCCAATAAGAAGTTTTCTCTAATTACCTTCAAATTCAGTCCCAATTTGGGTTCACAGGTGATCAGTCACTCTAGAAAAACAAATACTGTATGATCTCTCATGTGTGAAACTAAAACACACACACACACACAACAACAACAACAACAACAACAACAAGCTCATAGATAAGGAAAATAGACAGGTAATTGCCAGAAGCAGGGGATGGAGGCAATGGGATAAATGAGTGAAGTGTGTTGAAAGGTTAAAAAATAAATAAATAATAATAATTAATCAATTAAAAGTCTCACTTTGTCAACCTTAACCCAGCTCGAATTCTCATCAGTTAGGTGGAGAGTGTTGCTCAGTCCAGACTCTTACTCACTACTTTCATTTGAAAAATCATAACCAATCATGTTGCAAACCACAAAATTCTTTATAACCTATGGTTAACATTCCATGCCTCTTTTGTGTGTCTGGAAATGATTGACTTGGCTTCAGACTATTTTCTGATGTACTACAGCCTGAAATTCATTTGTTATCTTGGTTCAATTAAACTCAAACTTACTGATTTGTAGGGCACAATAGTAAAGCCACAAGCTTAGCAATACCTTTTTTCAGAATTCAGTGAAAAGCTCTGTGAATGTAGTCAGTTAGAAGAGCTATGTATGTATGCCTTTTTTGATGTGTTTATATTTCCTAAAAGCTTAGGAATAGAGACATTAAAAGAATTTGAAATGATACTTCTGCATGTAAGTCCTTTTCAGAGTGAATCTTCATGGCATATATAACATGCAAAGGTACAACAGTTCCCAGGATGAACACCATGCCTTTTGCTAAATTCTCTGCCTACATTTCCATATAGATAATCTCATCAGGTAGCACTTCTGTAATTATCACTAATGTCCACAGTCTCTTTTTAAAACTGCATAATATCACAGTTTGGCTATGACATAACAAACTTAGATCTGATATCAGCAATTGGAACTCCATTAATGGTTCTAAACAACATCATCTTTGTTATTTTTCCCCCTTGGGGACCCTGCATTTGGAAAGAGCTTTATTTTAGGGACAGAAATAATCTATTTTTCCTAAACTTTTTTAGTTTCACATTTTCAAACATACCCAAGTGTAGAGAGAATGTATAATGAACCCCTAAGTACCCGTCAACCCAGCTTTAGTCATCATCATTTCAAGCAGTGTTTATTAAATGACAGCTCATTTTCTGATTTTTAAAAGAAATTTATTACATAACTCCCATTCAACATGTGAGATTTTAATAACCTGGACAACCTTTTCTCTGGTAAATGTTCAATATCTGCGAACATACATCATGTAAAGGGCACCCGCTACCACTTGCTCAACTCAAGGTTAAGGGTGCCTGGACTCTCTTATTCCACTACAATCTGTTACTTGCATTGCCTTTCTAAGTCTAAAGACTTAACAGTATCAAGGCTTTTATATTATAATTTATTGAAGTATAATTAACATTCACTGTAATTTCAGTTTCCAGTGTACAACAGAATGACTTAATGATTCTGTACATTCCTCAGTGCTCACCACTGTCTGGTCATCATCTGCAACCAAACAACATTTCTGCAATCTTATTGACTATATTCTCTATGCTATACCTTTCAACTCCATGACTTATTCATTCTGGAACTGGAAATCTGTACCTTTTCTTCCTTATCTGTTTCACCCATGTTCCCACTCCCCTACCTATTGGCTACCACCTGTTTTTTCTCTGTATTTAAGAATCTGGTTTTGTTTGTTTGTCTCTTTTTCCTTTGTTCATTTTGTTGTTGTTGTTGTTTCTTTAATTTCACATATGAGTGAAATCTTATGGTATTTGTCTTTCACTGTCTGATCGATTTCACTTAACATTATACCCTCTAAGTCCACCCACGTCATTGCAAATGACAAGATCTTATTCTTTTTTATAGCTGAGTAATATTCCATTGTATATGTCTACCGCCTCTTCTTCATCCATTCATCAGTCAATGGCCATTTGGGCTCTCTCCATATCTTGGCTATTGTAAATAATGCTGCCATAAACATAGAAGTGCCTATATCTTTTCAAATTAGTGGTTTTGTTTTCTTTGGGTAAATACCCAGTAGTGGAATTACTGGGTCATATAGTATTTCTATTTTTAATTTATTGATGAAGCTCCACACTGTTTTCCACAGTGGCTGCACCAATTTGCATTCCTACCAACAGTGCATAAGGGTCCCTTTTTCTCCACATCTTTGCCAGCACTTGTCATTTCCTGTCTTTTTGACTCTAGCCATTCTGACAGGTGTAAAGTGATATCTCATTGTTATTTTGATTTGCTTGTCCCTAATGATTAGTGATATTGATGATGGTTTCATGTGTCTGTTGGCCATCTGGATTTCTTCTTTGGAAAAATGTCTATTCAGGTCCTCTGTTCATTTTAATTGAATTTTTATCACTTTTTTGGAGGATCTGAGTTGTAAAAGTTCTTTATATATTTTGGATATTAACCTCCTACCAGATATATCATTTGCAAATATCTTCTCTCATTCACTAGGTTGCTTTTTGGTTTTGTTGATGGTTTTCACTGTGCAAAATTTTGTTTTTATTTTGATGCAGTCCCAATAGTTTATTTTTGTTTTTGTTTCCCATGCCTGACAAGACATATCTAGAAAAATGTTTCTATGGTTGATATCAGAAAGATTACTGCCTATTTTTTCTTCTAGGACTTTTATGGTTTCACGTCTCACATTTAGGTCTTTAATCCATTTTGAGTTCATTTTTGTGTATGGTGTAAGAAAGTGGTCCACCTTTTTCCTTTTGCATGCAGCTGTACAGTTTTTCCTACACCATTTGTTGAAGAGACAGGCTTCTTCATTGTATATTCTTACCTCTTTTGTCATAGATTAATTGACCATATAAATGTGAGTTTATTTATGGGCTTCCTATTCTGTTCCACTGATCTATGTGTCTATTTTTGTGCCAGTACCATACTGTTTTGATTACTACTAGTATATCCTGAACTCTAGTATTGTGATGCATACAGCTTTGTTCTTTTTTTCTCAAGATTTCTTTGACTATTTGGGATCTTTTCTGGTTCCATACAACTTATGGTATTATTTGTTCTAGTTCTGTGAAAAATTATATTGGTATTTTGATAGGAACTGCATTGAATCTGTAGATTGCTTTGGGTAGTATGGACATCTTAACAATACTAGTCCTTCCAATCCATGAGCATGGAATGTCTTTCTATTAATGACATCAAGTTTTAAAATGGTTTCACTTATTGAAACAACCTCTCTCTTGATGGAGAGCTTGTTTCCAAAACTGTGCTTAGCAAATTTTGGCTTGCAGACAACTATTTTTTTATTCAATACATTCATTTTAAAATCAAATGTTATTTTTTAAAGGCTCAATTCATCATAGGCCCACCATTGTTATTTAACATCCAGAGCTTAATCCTCCCCTGGTTAAAGTTTCCTTAGTTTAATATGTGAAAGCACAGCTGAATTCAGAAATTATTAGCTACCTGATTTAGGAACAAAAAGAAAAATAAAAATAACAATTTTGCAAATCCAAATATTGAGCATTTCCCAAACAATTATTGGTACACATAATTAATGGTTCTTATTTTCATACTCATTTTGTGCTATACAAGAAGTATATGAACAGAATTCAGGATACCTCATTAATGTATGTGTACACTGTGTCCTGAGTTGTTAATAGATGTTATGTGGGGACTTTTTTCTATATTCAGGTAAGTATAGGTTAAACTAAGTTAAATTAACTTTGCAACTGAGCTCCTCACCCTATAAAGTACTCATTTCTATTGTGAACTTCCAAGAGGAAATTTCTGAAACGTATTTAAACATGGAACTCTTCCCTGCCCCTTGGCATGTCTTTTTTTTTTTTAAGTTTTTATTCAAATTCCAGTTTACATACAGTGTAATATTAGTTTCGGGTGGAGATATATATATCACTTCCATACAGCACCCAGTGCTCATCACAAGTGCCCTCCTTAATCCCCATCACCTATTTTACCTACCCATCCTCCCACCCACCTCCCCTCTGGTAACCATCAGTTTATTCTCTATAGTTAAGAGTCTGTTGCTTGGTTTCTCTCTCTCTCTCTCTCTCTCTCTCTCTCTCTCTCTCTCTTTTTCCCTTTGATCATTTGTTTTGTTTCTTAAATTCCACATATGAGTGAAATCATATGGTATTTGTCTTTCTCTGACTGAGTTATTTCACTTAGCATTATGCTGTCTAACTCCATCCATGTCATTGCAAATGGTACAATTTCATTCTTTTTATGTCTGAGTAATATTTCAATGTGTGGAATATATTCCACATCTTCTTTATCCATTCATCAGTTAATGGACGCTTGGGCTGTTTCAACGATTTGGCTATTGTAGATAATGCTGCTACAAACATTGGGGTGTATGTATCCCTTTCAATTAATATTTTTGTATCCTTTCAGTAAGTACCTAATAGTGTAATTGCTCAATCATTCCCCCTTGCAATTTCTAAAAGAACTCTAGGAGGTGCTATCATAAAAGGTAGTTTGGCTAACAGTGATAAAACAGAACAATGATCTACTAAGAGTAATTAGTTAATAAATCAGCAACACTCAATAAGTTTATAAATATATATAATCAATAAATACTTATTTAAACTACACTGTGTAGAGGTGCCTGGGTGGTTCAGTGGGTTGAGTGTCTGACTTCGGCTCAGGTCATGATCTCACAGCTCATGAGTTTGAGCCCCACATTGGGCTCTGTGCTGATGGCTCAGAGTCTTGAGATTGCATGGGATTCTGTGTTTTCCTTTATGTCTGCATGCACCCCCAACTCTCACTCTCTCTGTCTGTCCTCAGAAATAAATAAACATTAAAAAAATTTTTTTTAACACACTGTGTAGAGCTCTAAACTCCAAGTATGGCATCTCTCTTGAAGAGCTTGTAACAACATATATGAAGATACCTAAAATATTTAAGGCTATTCAAAAAATCCTTAATGTATGCGTTGAGACTTGGTAATTTAGAGAAAACTTTGGTTAAAGCAAAGAAACCTGAAAAATTATGTATACAGTTAAAATTAACTTCAAATGTTTAATTGTATATTCATTAGTTTTTAAATTTAGGGCTAAGAACTCTCCTTTGACTATGACCTAGAATTAGCAGTTTACTGCATTTGATAGAGACAAACAACTTAATGGCTTTGAAGCAACTGAAGTATAGAATCCTACTAGATTTTTATCAAACATTTTCCATTTATTTACAGTTGTCATAATTCAACAGTACTGTGGGTTAGTGATGGGGCACAAATTACTTACTTTTAGTAAGTCATTCCAAAGCAGTTAACTTAGGATTCACAGAAGCAACTTTTATTTTGTAAGCATATCTCATCAGTTTCTTTCATACTTAATTATTTATTGAGTATATATGGTGTGTGTGTGTGTGTGTGTGTATATATATATATACACACACACACATATGGAATATAGATGGAATAAATACCATGACATCACAAAAGAGCACAGACATCCTAGAGAATAGCCCCCTAGCTTTTAGCAAACCTGGTGCAGAAAAGGGAGAGTGGGGCTAGTTTTTAAATTGGTGAAGTGGAGATCAGATACAAAAATACATATAGATATGTATATGCATATGGAAAAGAACAATAGAACAAACAATAATCATTACTTGAGATAAGGGAAAGAAAAGAGAACTTCCCCATAAGCAAAGCACCACACCTGAATTTCAGTTCCTGTGAATGGTTGTCTGGTACTCCATCTCTCCATCTGTAAAATTTAAGGGATTAGCTCAGAGGTAGTTCTCAAACTTCATCGTGTATCAGAATCACCTGATGGGCTTATGAAACTCAGGTTGTTTTACACCACCTCCAAAATTTCTGATTCTGTAGGTCAAGATGGGGCCCCAAAACCGTCTTTCCTATCAAATTCCCAAATGACGTTATAGTGGTCATGGGGCAACACTTTGAGAACCACTGGATTAGATCATCTCTAATATCCCTTTCAAGTCTAAAATCTGATTCACTTATATATGACATTTTTTTTTCCTGAGAGGATAGAAATCAGGAAATAAAATTGAATGTTAATTTTTTGAATTCATTAGTATAACTCTTTAAAATACACCATACAAGAATAGAAAAGTTTCATTATCTACTCTGTCATTAACCAACTGAAATAAATATTAAACTCGAGGTCCTTAATTCATAGAAAAAACAGAGTGAGGGAATTAACATTTATCAAGAACATATTAATTAAAAGGCATTTTGCCAACAATAGCCTTATAGCAACCTTTAGAAACGGGTTTAGATTTTGTAGATGAGCAAACTGAGGCTCAGGGAGGATAAATAGATGACCTAACACCACACAGCTAGCAGGTGGAAGAGCCAGATGTTGAATCTGTAAAGTCCATGCTCTTTCCACTTGCCAAACTGACTCATAAAATAAGCATATCACATCACTGCTTTCCTTGTCAACTTATGTGAAACAAAATAGTCCATTTCACCAACTCAGCCAATACTTTAATTATGTTTAAATTATTTTAATCAGTAATGGCATTTTAACAATATTTGTTCTTCCTATCCGGGAGCATGGAATCTTTTTTCTATTTTTTGTGTCTTCTAGTGAACTCTTAAGAAAAAAAATGGACTTCTTAAGTGTAGTGACTAGTAACTTCCACGGGCAAAAACTGAATTTCTTCCCTGGACTGTAACATCCAACCATTAGAGATATAAGGGCAGAAATGGTATCTTGGAGTTCACCATTACATCTTTTTCCCCTATCTATGTCACACATGAAAAAGACATTCAATAAATATTTGATGGATAAGTAAACATGAGTGGAAGTGTCATAATCCAAAACAATACCAGGAGCAAAGCCACACAAGAATTCTAAACAGTATAATCTGTGTTGTGTAGGTAAAAAAACATATTAAAAGGGCAGTAGTGTTATTCTTAACATGCCAAATGAAATGGTTCTTATTGTTACTTGGTTAGTGGAGAGGCTGGAAGTAAGCTAGGGACCAGATTTTGTGGGCACAAAACCCTGTAGGATACTTTACATTCATTATATGTGAGGCTTTGTAAATGTTGAGTCTAGGGCTTGCATTCTAATTACCATTATGCCTGGTATTAATGGAAATGTATGCTGCAACCCTGAGAATTATCAGGATAATAAGCATCCCATTCCCAATATCTTCCTCCCTATATGAGGTAGATTAAGTCTGCAAAAAGAAGCATTTAGTGCCCCCAGAAAGGGAAGCACCATATAGTGTCCCTGATGTTAAGAAAAAGTTTATTTTCCTTGAATGGGTTCCTTATTAAGGAGCAGTTTGCTCATCCCTGATCACCACATTCCCTCTACTTCCAGAACACACTGGCAGGAAATAAAACGAGCTATTGCTCTCCTCATATGCAGTATTATTGCTGCTCATATGGCCTCTGCTGAATCCAGCCCTGGGTTTACCCCTCATTGGAGGGTTCCAGTCCACTAAGGAAGGCAGCTTGGGGTCCCAAAATTGGCCGAGACTCCATGAGCGAGGTTGTCCAGGCATGTGATAGAATGAATATTGCCAAGCTGTTACTGTATCTCCTGGGGAGCTGCTAAAATGACTCGTTGCCTTTGGAGAGAATCTTCCGGAGGAAGTAGCTTTGACATCAATGAATTTGTACTCCTCTTCCTGTAAAGTTGGGGAAAGCAGCTCACCTGTAGCCATGATTGGAGAGCAAGGAAGAGCTGGTACGCAGCAAAACAATCCCACAGTGTGTCAGATTCCTTCTCACTGGTCTTGGATATGGCAGGCATTTCAGGTTCTGTGCACATGGTATGTCAGATATTATTGAGTTAATTCTTCAGGAGATTAAATGCCCTGTCAATTACTCAAGTATAGTAATTTAGAAGTTTCTTTAATAAAAGGATAAATTTTCAGCCCCTTACAGCAGCACATGCCCATAGTCCCATTTACAGGGGAGACTGCAGCAGGAGGATAGCTTGAGCCCAGGAGTTCTGAGCTGCAGTGAGCTGTGTCCATTAGGCGTCTGCACTAAATTTGGCATCAATATGGTGACTTCCCAGGAGGAGGAAACACCAGATTGCTCAAGGAAGGTTGAGCTCGCCCAGGATGGAAACAGAGCAGGTCAAAACGTCCATACTGATCAGTAAAGGGCATATTCTCAGATGCTGCCACTCATCATCTATATATTTTAATGCTTATGAATATTTCCATATAATTAATGCTGTAAATGGTAAGTGCTGTAATTTCCTTTGACCTATGTTGCAGTTAGATATATTACTTGATCAGTGCTCTCAATGAATCATTTTATACACACGTATTTAGTTAATTGATTATTTTTTTTTCCTGCCTGTGTTTATGTGTAATATACTCTATAAGGGGAAGGAAATCAGCCTGCTTGCAGCTGAGTCTGGCAAAAGAGCAATTAGGTTCTATCAGAACAAACAGCTGTCAATAATGAGTTCTGAATTAAAATTACTAGCAAAGAAAGGAATCTAGACATCTGCAGGAAGTATGAAAATATTTTTATAACCTAATAACTGAGATCTGGACAGGGGTATCACTGAATTTTCCCAGCTGTACCTGAAACATATTTTGAAATAATCCCAGACTGAAAGAACACTGAAATTCACCACATAAACTAGGCTGCACTTTTTTTTTTTTTTAATGTTGGCTGCCTTTGAAGAGTATGTATTTTTATTTCATGTAATCAGCATGAAAACTTTCTATTTCAAACTATTTTACTCTGCCCCCAGTCATAAAATGAAGGTTAAAAATAGTTCTCTTATCTTCATATTGTGTCTTTCCAATCAGGGTCCTGTTGCTTGGATATATTTCTTTCTGTCTTTGGAAAAATACTTTGGGGTCTAATTACACGGTATCTGATTTGCTCCCATTGGGGTTGCTTTTCACAAAGAAAACTTGCAAGGTGGGCTTCTGGCATCTGAGTTTTATTACAAGATAATTCCATATATGTGCAGGTATCTAGAGATAGTAAACTATTTTGGTCTTAAAAAAATAAACCTTACTTTTTGAAAACAACCTTTGAAGTTGCCCTTTTACATTGAAGTTTTTAGGTGGTTAGGTCAAAAAACCAATGTGAATAAGAGATAAATATTTTTAAAGGTATTATATATATGTGTGTGTGTGTGTGTGTGTGTATATATATATATATACACATATATATACACATGCTTGTGTATACATGCATGCTTGTGTATACGTGTGTATGTGTATATATATATATATATATATACACACACACATATATATGTATATATATATATATATATATACACACAAGCATAGATAATTAGCATATTTGATACATTTTTTGCCCCCATTTACTCACAAAAATATGTCAAGAGTAGTATCTCTATATCGCTATGGCCCATGGACTACCAGCAGCAGCAAGACTTTGGAGCTGGTTGGAAATGCACAATTTTGGGTTCTCCTCCACACCTACAGAACTGAAATCTCAGGGCAGAACCCAGGAAATCTGTTTTTTCAACAGATGTGTGAAGACCACTTTGATGGACAGATAATGCATAAATGCCCGGTGGTACAGTGCATGGTGATGGATACATAGAAGAGGAATCTCTCCTTTTGCATTTATTAAATTGACTTATTGCATATTTTTATCTTTTTGATGTTACAGTCTTGTGACTGTGTTCTCCATCTTCTACTATTACTCTGCATGAGAGGCAAACCCTGCCCTCTCTACCTCCACCCTCAAACATGACCAGTATGTCATTCTGAATACACTTAGTACTAGTTTTCATTAATGAAATAGTCTCCGTGTATGAATACTATGCTTACTGAAACAGAGCTGACATCAGTATAACTAGTATACATAGCCAGGTACACAAAGATCTGTTTTTACAGTGCTTCAAAAGCCACCTAATGTATTTCTCTTTGGCCAGTTGAATAGACTGGAGGATCTAATGTTTCATGAATAAAGTACAGTAACAAATACAACATGTATCTTTTAGACCAACATTCTTGCAGCCTCAATTACAGAATCATGGACCTAGGGTCCATCTGAGAGCTCTAAGGAAAACTGTCATCTGTTTTCCAGTGAAACTCCACTGCTGAGGGCATAAGTCTTGGAAAGAGGAGATACAGACCAAACTTTCAGCTCTCAGCTCTGCTCTAACAGCCACATGATTATGGTCAAATTCTTAACCCTGGCTAGGTCTCCATTTCCTCCTTTGAAAAATCTAAGTAGGCAGACAAGCTAGAAGAGGCAAAAAGAAGTACTTATCCATTAATTCAGAAACCTGTGAGTTTAAGAAGCCAGATCAGACCCATGGGGACACCAACACAAAGGCCTGACGGAGGCCTGCAGGGTGATATAAAGAAGGAGGCCCTGTATAAGACAGTAGGTAGATTGTAGCAAGCCTGAGATTCTTACTGCCTTAACAAAAACTCGTGGGAATCAAACAAAAGGACCTAAACAAAAGGGCCAGACGAAACACAGAGATACCAGTTTATAACCCCTGATTTAGAGCCTTCAATACCATTGGATCATTTATGTTTAAATGAACATAATAGCATCTTTGTAAAGCAAAGACAAAAAAAACCTCAAAATCTTGCCCTTGTGGGAAAACATTGATATGCTTCCCAAAATGACTGAAATAAAGTTGCCAAAATTCAGTTACTAAAGTTTGATATCTTCCAAATTCCTTCCCATTGCTGTTTCTTCTCTTTGACTCTGCTTAAACTGAGTCAGGAATAATGGCATTTATGTTGCTATGGTGAGCCTGCTGCCTGCACTGAACAGGTTATATACATTGTAGTTGACATGATTGTTACTTTCTTTGGGTTGCACAGTACACAACCTGTGCAGCTTTACTTGGCAGGCCTGGTTAATGGTTGTATCCACTTTCAAAATGTAGATAATTTAGTGTCATTATGAAAAGAATTTAGAATATGAACTGAACTGATAGGCCATTTACAAAGAAAATATCTGTGAAAATGATAGAGTTCCATGTACTTCTATCGCATCATTCAATTGACCTTATTCAATTTAGAGTCAATTACCAATTACCAGGCCAGCTGAGTCAGTTTCTCTCTGTGCCTGATGGCCTCCTCTATCCATCTGTAAAATAAGACCTGCTATGGCATATTCAGGTGTTCTTTATATAAACATATTAGCCTTCTAATTTATCTTGAGCACCACATTTTAAGAATAATAGGAAATGTGCTTGGCAGGTAATATTGAGACAGAGCCAAAATCATACAGACGTTTTTGGAAGATTTTGTTTGAGTCAACATAATTGAAAGAGAAAATCCGATTAGGCCCATGTGTATTTTGTTTTTTGTTGACTTATTCTTTTTTAAGAAGCCTCCTTCAGGCCATGGTGGAAAAATAAAATGGAGAAAATATGATCTGGGAAGGTCATCCTTGGCCTCTCAATATTCTAGACTAAGATCCTTATCATGTCAGTTTTTCTGGGCTTAGATTCTGCTGCTTCTCTGTTGATGACATATGAACTTTTGATCACCAGAGGATGCCACCCAAGAGTGCAATGGACTTTTTCTTTCCAGATTGGTCAGGTTTTTTGGGCTTGTCTCATCGTAACTTTTGCTCATTCTAAGTCTTTACTAAGCATCGTCTTCCCTATGCAAGTCTCAGCTGTAAGTAGCTGCCAACATTGCCCAGACTTCTCCTAAGAATCCATCTCTGGTCAATATTCCCACACTAGAGTGCACAGGGTTCCATCTTCTCTATCTCTGTGGGGACTCAAATGGTATATTGATCTTTAATGTCTTTATAATGGTAACTTTTATTCATTATTCTATATTTCTTTTTTGTTCCATTGTGGTATGATTTTGTTGTTCTTGCATTAGAAACAAAATTTTTTGAACACTTCAACTAAAGTGAAAGTATCCCCTTACTCCCATCCTCCACTAAGAGGTAACTGTTGTTATAATTTGTATATCTTTGCAGATAAATCCTATCCATAAACATGTATGCATATAAAAATATATAATCTTGTTGTATGGTCTTTTTAAAAAATATAAGTGGCATCATAATGTATCTATTCGACAGTGCCTTGGGCAACTTTTCTTTTTTGTCAATCTATGGGTTTACCTCATTCTTTTAACTGGTATTCCTGGTATTTATGTATTATAGTTTAACCATTTCCTTGTCATAGTAATTGTTTTATCCAATTAACCTATTTCAAATAATGCTACAATGAAAATCCCTTTCTAAGATTCTCAGTGACAGATTTCTAGAAATGGAGGTGCTGCATCAGAGAATATGTGCCCTTAAAATTTTAATGAACACTACAAAATTGTCCCCTGAAATAACTATATTACCTAGGCTTTTAGTCTGTGTTTAATAGCATGGGTAAATTTAATTCACAATTTTTCAAAATATTTAATTTTTATTTTATACTATATAAAAGTAAATTAAGTAGATGAATATTTATGTCAAAGAAATTGGTATAATTTATCTGGTCATTCTAGGTAAAAGAGATGCCAGAGGCCATGATACTAAAATACTCATGGGTCATTGTTTTGTAGAGAGCACTAAATATTCTAGAGGTGTCCAGTATAATTCAGTGTTAAGTTGCATGCTAAGTTTTAACAACAAAACAAAAAAAAAAAAATGAAAGAAGATTTTTAAAGTGACAGCCATATCAGGGG
This sequence comes from Herpailurus yagouaroundi, assembly GCF_014898765.1. Classification (NCBI taxonomy): domain Eukaryota; kingdom Metazoa; phylum Chordata; class Mammalia; order Carnivora; family Felidae; genus Herpailurus; species Herpailurus yagouaroundi. Next base: position 2,340,354 of record NW_024412469.1, on the reverse strand, counting down.
CTCCTGGGTGGCTCAGTCAGTTAAGTGGCCAACATCAGCTCAGGTCATGATCTTGTGGTTCATGAGTTTGAGCCCCACATCAGGCTCTGTGCTGACAGCTCAGAGCCTGGAGCCTGCTTCGGATTCTGTGTCTCCCTCTCTCTGCGCCTCCCCTGCTTGCATTCTGTCTCTCCGTCTCCCTCAAAACAAATAAACATTAAAAAGAAATAAAAATAAAATGACAGCCATATCACAATCACATCACAGTTTTATCAGGGTAGTCATCTGATTAATCTTGTAAACCTCAGTCATAAAACTCAATCCATTCTCATAGGTGTCCTATTTTGTATATTTGCCATTTGTAAATGCCATTTCTGTTGCAACTGAACTGTAATATCCAGTCAGATTATGAGCTGATATATGTACAAAATGCTCACCAAGATTTTTGGTTCATATTTTACTGTCTTTGCTCCCAACTAAATGATCTGTAAAATCTCCTGATTCTATGGTCTTTTTTTTTTTTTTTTTTTTTGCCAGATCATTGAAGTTTCAGTAAAGGGCCAGCATTAACACTCCACCAGATTAATCAGAAAAGCCAACTTTTAAGCAAATCCCCAGAATGATTTTAGTACAAAACAGCCCCCTTATGCCTCTTAATGTTTTCCTTTTGCACATTACTAACGTATCGCATCACGGGACATTAAGCATATTTCAACTCATGGGACTAACTCAATCATGTTTTTAGAAATTGAAAACAAATGTTGTAACTGGCTGAATGATAATGTTGAAGTAATAACAATTTCCTGGTAGGCGTACTTGTTCAATGGATTGCATAGTCTTTCAGCTTGTAAACACTGGAATGTCTGTCACTGACTGACACCGTTTTTCTGTTGTTGTTGTTGTTGTTGTTGTTGTTTCTATTGTTGTTCTTAAGGCAAAATTTGTCAATAATTTGGTTTGCTTTGGTGGAATCATTGTCCTCAATGGAAGATAACTTGGAATGTTGGATTTACTTCAGGAGAAAGAGGGACCAACCTAATGCTAGACTTGATTTAACAGTGCTGTCCTCTTCCCTTTTTGCTGGAATGTTCTGTAACATAATAAATGTGCTGAATTGTGCTGGCCTCAGCCTGAAGCATGGGGTTATGCACTTTTTTAAAAGATATTTAGAAAAATCTGTCTCTATGCTTGGCAACTACTCTGACAGAAAGCAGATAAAAATAAGGGTGGTTTATCAGTTTTGCTGTTCTTATCATGTTTCAGGTTGAAGGCTGTTGAAATGATGAAAAACAAACAGCACTAAATAGGGTTCCGTCATTATTGCTGCTGTGGGGAGCTGAGTTTTTCAGGATCAAAGAAAAATGCATTTGCTTTTAGAACTACAATCCTTCATTTTGAGAGGTGCATTGCACTCAGATACTGATGGGTGAAAAATAGAGCAAATTGGAGAAGGAAGTAAAATATGTTCTGTTGGGGGAACTTGGAAATTCAAACACAAGTAGACTGGCATACTTCTAAAAGCTCTGAATTTTCAACGTTCAGTTTCTTAAGAAAAAAAGTGGTGCCTGAGGTTGTTATTTCTGAGCAAGTGGGGTAGAGCATAAACACAGGATGTTTCCATCTCATCAAATATTAAGAATCCCCTTTATCTTTGTAAACATGTATAAAAGTAATATTCCCATGCCAGGGGCTTTGAGGAATGTTCCTGTATATGTCATTGATACAGAAGAAATGTCTTTGTATTTTTAAACTTCTATTTTTAAAACTTAAGTTGAGCACTTCCTGTTTCCCTGGCATGGAAATTACTATGAGACATTGTCAAACATGGTAGAGACAAGGAAGCTGTTGTTCTTCCCCTCAAGGAGACTGTCAACTGGTACAAAAATAATAACCAGGAAACAAAACTGAGGTAAGGTGGTTGCTGATAGAGATAAATTTCCATAGATATCCAAGGAGGAGTAAACCAGGGGAGAGTCTTGGTCAAGGATGCAGCAGGTGAGAGGATTCTTAGAGGAAGCTAGATATCAACAGGTAGACCTAATAAAGAGAAGGAAGGGCCTACATAAGCAAAGGCTGAGAAAGCATTAAATATGTTTAATTTTCCTGGAGCTGGGGAAATCTATGACTCTTATAATAAAAGTAATTGCCTGAGAGCCATGCAGTTTCAACTAGGTAAAGGCAAATAGACAAACATTCTCAGATATACAAGTCATCAGGAATAATACTACCCATGCACACTTTGCATAATACATTTAAGTATATATTCCAACAAACCAATGGATGTATCAAAATAAAGAACTCAAGAGTCAATGAGGCTATTATGCCATAAATATTTACAGATTGCCCACCACGTGCTGAGGCATCAGGGAAGTAGTGAGCAAAACCAACAGGATCCTTTCCTCATGGAGATTACAGTTTAGCAGGAGAATTAGATAGTAAGTAATCATATGAATACATATGTAATTATAAATCTCAACAACTGATGTGAGGTAAATGTATAGTGTTCTGGCAGAGCAGTTTTGAGGAATTTATATTGATTTAAATTGATACCTATTATGGACTGAATTGTGTCGCTTCAAAATAGGTCTATTGAAGTCTTAACCGACCCCCTTGTAATGTGACTATATTTGGAGGTGGAGTGCTCTCTCTGTGCACAGGTACAGGGAAAAGACCATGTGAAGTCACAGATAAAAGCCTGCCATCCTAAGCCAAGAAGAGAGGTCTCACCAGAAATCAACCCTGATGGCACCTTAATCTTGGACTTTTGGCCTCCTGAACCATTGGAAAATAAATTCCTGTTGTTTAAGGCACCAGCCCTAGCAGACTCACACAATACCTAAAAGGACAAGGAATGGTTTGCTGAGTGAAGAAGGATGGATAAGTTTTCTAGGAGAGAATTTCCCAAGAAAAGTTCCTGGAACAGAAAATAGCTTAGCCTATTTGAGTTAACTAAATGAAAGCCAACGTGGCTGGAAGGCAGTGAGGGGAAAAAGGACAGGTGGTACATATTTATTTTCCATTTTAAGGGTTGTTTATAGCATTTTTATCAAATACATAACTGTGCTAACAGCAATTCTTTAAAATAACTGTTTTGTTTGTTTATAGTTCTCTGGTGTCTCTTCTCATTCTTATAAAGATACCAGTCCTGCTTGGCAAAGGCCTCACCATTATGACCTTAACTTAATTACCTCCCTAAAAACCTTATCATAAATACAGTCACATTGGGGGTTAAGACTTCAACATATGGATTTTGAGGGGACCCAATTCAGTCCATAGCAGACATCAGTTTGTTTTTGTTTTGGTTTTGTTTGTTTGTTTTTGAATGTTTATTTACTTATTTTGAGAGAGAGAGAGGCAAGCACGCAAGCAAGGAGTGGTGGAGGGGAGATAGAATCCCATGCTGGGTTTCAGGGCTCTTATGAACTATGACAAACCATGATCTGAGCCAAAATCAAGAGTTGGACGCTTAACTGACTGAGTCACCCAGGTGCTCCATAACAGGTGTCAGTTTAAATGACATTTCCTCAACAGTACTTGGCCAGCATGCTGTACATTTACTTCATAGCAGTTGTTGGAGATTTATAATTGTATATTTATTCATATGATCACTTACTATCTAATTCTCCTACTAAACCATAATCTCCATGAGTAGAAGATCTTGTTGACTTTGCTCACCACTTCCCTGATGTCTTAGCACATGGTGGGCACTCCTTAAATATTAGCCTATAGAGTCTTATGAGAGGACGTAGCAAATGTGGATGGAAAAACAAAGTAATGAGCAACTTCCTGTCTGTTCCTGGCTGATGGGCATGGATGAGTTAGGACAGTCAATAGTTACTGGCAATGTGTAACAACCAGCTCTGTGGGGGTGGGGGTGGGGAAATATTTGCCAATTTCCTCATTGTACGTCCTCCCACCATGGCTGATTTCAAGGTACAAATGTGACATCACTGAAGGCAAAGCTCAGGAGAGAGGCTCAGTTAGCACATCATCATATAATAGTTTCACCTCAAGAGCATAAATGAAAACTAATTAAGAAGTAGTGTGTTTTGTGTATAACCTTATTTTTAATACATTTATGCAAAATTTCTGAGAATTTAACAATTGGCTACTGCTGGCTCCAGCACACCATGGATGGATAATTGAATAAAGTTGTAGAGGTTGAAAGCACAGAAATTCATAATTTATTACTGTACAGGGAAGGAGGGGAAAACAGTCCAAACTGATTCTTAAATTTTAGCCTTGAATAGCAAGGAAAGAGAGAGAGGGAAGAGCAGATTTGAACAGAGAAGATGCCGATTAATCTTGGAATCTATTTATCTCTAAAGAAATTTGAGGGTGGCTTGAAATATAGGTCTCCACTTATGCTCAAAGAAAAGTATATCATCTTAGGAATCATCTGTTTGAAGATTATTGCTGAATCATGAAGGGGAATGAGAGAAATGAGGACAGAACTTTGGGGACATTATCTACATTTTGGCATTTGGCTAAGGTATGTGAATTAGAGAAAGAGATACAGATGGAAAAATCCAGAGAAGCATGAGGATTATCATTACAGGAATTAAACAGAAACCAAGGAAGAAAGGGTTTTTAAGGAACCTACGTTCAGGATCGTTGAACAATACTAAAGGGGTGTTGTTGAGGGGTGGGCCACAAGAAGGGCACCATTTTTTTTTCTGATGCAACTGGCAGAAAGCAGTGGCAACACCATCGAATGTCGTGCTAAAATTTAACATCTCACAACTTACAATTGAGCCCCTCTTCAGCCATTTACTATTAGCTGTGGGACTTTAGGGCAGCTCCCAGATGTTATAAATCATAGAAGGGAAAAGGGAACTGACGGACATTTGCTGAGTGCCTCCCGGGAACCAAGCAGTGTGTTTGGAAGGCACTTTGCTGGCATCTCATTTACCATGACAATATATGGGAAAGTAGTAAGTTCTTCAAATGTAAGATATTATTTATTTGAAATATGAAGAGAAAGGGGAGAACAGCTTGAGGGGGTAGATTAAAGCAAGATGTTGAAAGCCCAATCTTAAATGATCCTGCAGTGATTGTATCACAATTTTCTCAGCTTTAACATTATCTATTCCTTTCGTCAGCTTCAGAGGTAGAATTTTAAAATGAGTTTGCACCCACAATGTTACTGTGTCTTCCTTTATGTTTGCAAACACTTGGCATGTTTAATTCAGCCTTAAAACTTGCTAAGTAATTAACTAGAGTTAATGATCACTATCGCGATTTAAGAAAAAAATGGGAAAGCAGGGAAGAGTTTAAGTGTCTCAAGGAGACTCAGCCATTGGTATCTGGAAAAAGTGTGTGGAACTTCATGATCTTACTTAAAGCTAAGAAACCTCTCTAACATTTAAATACCCAAGAACTCTTCCTTCTAAAGATGAAGTAATACATAAATTAAAAGGGTCCACTCCTTCCCTATCTTCCATATGAATAGCAAGTTTGAGGAATTAACAATATTTTGAATTGGCGGAGAAGAAATAGGTTTTGCACAAGTAATAGCCTCTCTTCTGTCTTTTTTCCCCCATAGTTTGTAATTTAGACTCAGGCACATATTTGATTTTTTCCCTCAGTTTTTTGGGGAAATTGCATCCATACCACCATGAAGAGGTTGCTACTGTTTGAATCTGGAGTTATTCCTACCAATTTTCCAAGATCCCAAGATATCTTTTTGTCAGAATATAGATCCAGAATATAGACATTTGGAATGGTCCCTGCTGCATTTTTTGGGAAAATATACCTGCCATTGTCTAGAATTGACTTATTTAGGGCTCAGTTATAAGGCTTATGGCATGGTTTGCACTAAAAAGAATTGCACGACGTTGTATACAATTAGAAACAATGCACAATTAGGATGAAGATAATTAAGTAAAATAACGCAGAGAAAAAAGATATTACTCATGGTCTTAGAACCTCCTAAATGTGAGGGCTATCCCCTTTCTCCAGGTTAAGTCTTACTTAGTTTCTTTTAATTGCACTGTGATGACACATCAGAAGACCCAGACACAGAGGCCTCTCAAAGCATTTTCCTCTCTCCCTGTTCCCTACCTAGCACTGTGGAGCAGTCTTCAGGCCTTCTCTGCATAATTCTGAACCTTTGTCAAATGTAAGCTTCTTTCACTGACTGAAGGGTCCTTCTTTCTCAGTAGGCTTACCGAACATGGATGGGCTGCTCATTATGTAAGGCCTCTGATGCCAATTACTGATTTATTTTCTTATTTCACAAACATTATTAAGCACCGACTTCATGCTTAATTTAGGACACAAAAAGGTAACAGAAAAGTTAGTTCCTGCTCTCAGGATATACTCCATGATTTGAGGATGACGACCCTACCAGACTAGTTAATAATACGATGTGATTGAGACTGTAATGGAGTGGCATTTGAGATACCACTTAGGTGATCTGGAACAGAGGGTGATTAATCCTGCCTAGGGACTGGGAGAGAGGGGTAATGGGGAGTATCAGGGAAGGCTTGCCATCTCCCGGTTTTATTAGTAAAACAAACTAAGTAAACGGGACTTTGTGGATCTGGGTGCATCAGATTTCTAATTGTTGTGTGCTAAAAAAAATTTCTGTCACTTCAAAGACTCTTTGTCTCCAAAAGCTTTTGCATTACATCTCAGTGTAGTATCACTTTGTGGTTAAACCTTGAATGCAGTCTTAGAATGAAAATCCAGAGGCTCTCTGACTAAATACTAACAGTCATTTTTTATGTCTGACAGGACATAAAAGTAAGCAATTTTTAAATAGTGTTCCTATCATATTCCTGCTTAACCTAGTCTACAAACCTGAGGGCCTTTGCGTGGAAGCTAGATTTGATCTGTACTGCTCAGTACATGAATATTATTTATTAATAATAAGTATTATTTATTACAAAATGCTCACTTACCACCTTGTAGGCACTTGGCACTAGAGAGAAATTGCCATTTCAATTGAGTCAGGTACCCTAGTGCTCCCTAAACTCATCCATTTGAAGTTCTGGTATCATCCTTGTACAAGTGCCTCACTAGGCCAATGAAAAGTTTCATATGTAACTCCCAAAGCCAACATATGGCTGCAAAAGCCATTTTTTTCTCTTTTGCTATTCTAGCCTCCTAATTCCCCGTCCTTTGTGTCCTTCAAGTCCTGGTTCAAATGCCACATCATCCACAAAACCAACACATCCTGGTTTTTGTTTGTTTTCTTTCTGTCCATTAGTATAAATAGTTAAGTAACCTTTTACCTCATTAATAGATGTTGAGCTCTTTAAAAGTAAGATCTAAGTCATCTTTAATGTTGTATCCCACATGTTACTGAACAAAGTACTGTTCATTGAATGAAGAGAAGGATATGTTGATGGACAGATGGACAAATAAATGAATGCATAGATACGCAAATGACAGGAAACAGTGGCATGTAGCTAATGAAGGAGACTGTTGTTTAGTATCTATGGTGGTTGTGTATACCTATTCCTGTTGATTACATGTTTCCCAGCCAGGTAAATATCCATGATCAGGAAGAGAAAAATATTTTGGATTCAACCATACTTGACACATAAATGGACTCACTCTAAAGAGTTTGCTAAGAGACAAACAAGACTTACCTCGAGATTTAAGAACACAGATGTGTTATTTTGCTAGTATTCTTTCCAACACTTGAGGAAATTCCAATGTTTCAACCACCTGACTCTGTAATCCAGTTCAGTAAATTAGATTGTCTCCTTGGAACAGCATATCTTGTTTTGGGGTTTTGCTCTCTCTTACCTTCTCTTCTTTGAATCCATTTCCACCAACTGGAAAATGACCCATAAGTCCAGAAGTAATGGAGTTTAAAAAATGCCTCAGAGCTTCTTCAATAACAAAGATTGAAGCTTTTATTTTCCCACACAGAATACTTGAATTTCACCTGGAATTTCAAAATATGTTCAACTCTGGAAGAGAAGGAAAAACTCGCCTGTACTCTCTAGTGATTGTTTTTTTATTAGGAATTTATTTCCATTGAGAATTACCTACTCTTTTTTTTTTTTTTTTTTAGTGTGTAATAGCAGTTCAATATCTTAATTATATATTTCCCACTAAATTGATCTTAAAACTTCCTTGCTGCATTTTAGAATATGAAATATTTCATACTGAATGATTTTCTAGTTTTTATTTCGCAAATTGAACTGAAATAAATGGAGAAGATTTGCAAAAAGATATAGCCTAGTTAGATATTAACCAATTTATAAAATACCTTCTAATATAAACAACCTAAATGTGTTTTTTAAATGTGTCTTTCAAAATAATGTATGCTTTGTTTTACATGATCAAGGAGCATAGTGATTATGGATTTACATTTTGAAACCAAATTAATTATACTTGGTATTTGATTCCCTCCCCTCTGGTTACGGTGACTTGATAATACCTTTTATTTTAGAGTGCTCCAAAATAATCCCAATAGCTAGTTGAAAAGAATTAATGGATTTAAAACTTAGTTAATAAAAATGAAAATAATTTTTAATGTGTTTGTTTCCTGGTAGATTTATTTAGACTTTTCTTTTGTTTTTCTTGTAGTGCGGGAGTTGGCAGGACTGGCTGTTTCATTGTAATAGATGCCATGTTAGAAAGAATAAAGCATGAAAAAACTGTAGATATTTATGGCCATGTAACTTTAATGAGAGCCCAGAGGAATTACATGGTTCAAACAGAAGACCAATACATCTTTATCCATGATGCACTGTTAGAAGCAGTGACTTGTGGAAATACCGAAGTGCCAGCTAGAAACTTGTATGCCTACATTCAGAAGCTGACACAAATAGAAGCAGGAGAGAATGTCACAGGAATGGAGCTTGAATTTAAGGTATGATATTGGATGTGATGTGGTAATTCAGAAGCAAGTCATTCTGGGATTGTCTCTGAATAGTGGCCTCACTTTCTTAACCTTTCAAGTTTTTGAAGTTACAAGATTCACTTGACCTTCTCAGGTGTCTGACTATAAAATACTTTTCTTCCTCTTTCCCTTTTCTCTGTCCTTTGCTTCCTAACAATACCTCGAGCTCTTTTGTACCTTAATTTAAACTGAGAGATCGTACTCTCAGAACATACTTAAAAAGTCAGTAGACTATATGGAATCATTAGGTAGAAGTGAAAAGCAGTGCAGTTTGAAGAGTCCTCTGCTTTAAAATAAACAAAAGCTTTACTCTAAAGTTTTCCTCTAAAGAGGAAATCTCGGGTACATTGCGTCTAACTGTAGGCTAAAATTATCTTTGTCAGATTTTTTTCTTTTTTTCTATTCAACAGCGTCTAGCCAGCTCTAAAGCTCACACCTCAAGATTCATCAGTGCCAATCTTCCATGTAATAAATTCAAAAATCGCCTTGTTAATATTATGCCATATGAATCCACAAGGGTATGCCTGCAGCCTATCCGAGGAGTAGAAGGATCTGATTACATCAATGCCAGTTTTATTGATGGATACAGGTATATACGCTTGCTCCCCTGACAGTCCAAAGCCTTGATATTTACATGTGCCCCAGTTTCATAAGCCAGAATGAATTTCATCTCAATTGAAAACATCTTCTTTATGCATAGGTCAGCATTCAGTCCCTTGGTGTTTGTTTGTTTGTTTGTTTTTTGGTAGGAGTAAGAAGAAGGAGTCATGGATTCTTTATTCTTGCCTTTTGTACTCTTCCTTTAGAAACCATTTGGGTGTGGAAAGAGTTAATACAGAAGATTTATTTCATAAATGTAATAGATTATGTAAGAGTCCTTTCTACAAAGCAAAGCCACACCAGTGTTTAAGTGATTTGTATGATACATAAAACTGAGCTATGAGCATTGCACTAAAATTTAAATAATAATGAAGACCTACATGATAATAGTAACAAAGCAATTTCTTTTGTAAAGTCCCTCAAATATAGTAAACATTCTTATTTGATACACAATCTTAATGGACATTTACTACAACTGCAATGATAATATGTTTTCAGTGTTCATCCTTGGGTTTGGTGTTTACATATCATATGTGAACCTTTGCGTGTTCTCTGATTACTTTAACATGCTATTTTTATTCTCTATAATTCAGACAACAGAAAGCCTACATTGCTACCCAGGGGCCCTTGGCAGAGACCACAGAAGACTTCTGGCGGATGCTCTGGGAACACAATTCCACCATCGTTGTGATGCTCACCAAGCTGCGTGAGATGGGCAGAGTGAGTGTCTTCTCATAAGACATTCACCATGAAGAAATGACAATTTCATTCTAATAACCCAAGGGCCAACATCATTTCTTTGAAATGCAGAGTCCTCTGGTCACATTCTGGGCCATTCATTACTCTGTTGGTTTTTAACTTGCAAAGCCACATCAAGTTCTTTAATTTGTGTGTTTTGGAGAAAGATCTAGTATTTTGTTTCCAGGCACAATCTTTTTTTTTATTATTCTGGAAAAGCTGGAGTTTCATGAGCAAATGTACCCTCATTTCTCTGTGGGAATGAACTTGACTTCCTTACATCTGTGAAGCAAATTCTTATTTGCCCATTCTCCACCCAGGTTGAATAGTTACATAGTTTTTCCAAGGATATAATCTGGTAATCTCAGTTCTACTTTTTGAAAATGATTATTCTGAAAAATATATAAAATAATATATGAGGCACTTGGGTGGCTCAGTTGGTTAAGTACCTGACTCTTGATTTCTGCTCAGGTCATGATCTCACAGTTGTGGGATCAAGCCCCCATCAGGCTTGGCACTGGATGTGGAGTCTGCTTAAGATTTTCTCTCTCTCTCCCTCTGCCATCCCCAGCTTGCTCTCTCTCTCTCTCTCTCTCTCTCTCTCTCTCTAATAAAATAATATAAATAGTATTAGAGATACCTAAGGAACTACCACTTAGATTCAATAGATGCAAACATTTTGCTATATTTGCTTAAGATATTTTCTTTCTGTCTTCTTTGTATAAATTAAATGGTAGAGATGGATCTAAAACCCATCATTTAAACCACATAAAGAAAGCAAAAAAAAAAATGCCAAACTAAGAAATTAACTTGACTATTCTGACTCTTCAGAGTTGACACTGCAAAATTTAGCCAAATCATTAAAACTGCCTGGACTTCAGTTTCCTCAGCTGACAAGGGAGACTGGACCAAATCAATATAGAAGTTTCTTTCTCCATTCACACTTGCTGGTTCTTATTATTCCATAATGCTCTGATGCAAGTCTCCTCTGGTGGTGCAATGCATGATGGATAGGGCCAGCATTATATCCAAGGACTGGTGTAATTATTTGGAGAACTTGTAGGTATGAAGACACTTATGCTATCAAAGTATTCAATTTAATTTATGTGTATTAATAACCTTCTGTATGCCAATTCTGTGCTTTGTACCATGGGCAAATATTAAACCACATGATTTCCCTCTTCTCAGGGAATTTATGGCTTCAAAGAGAAAATGGGTCACATGCCATTGGAATGGCCTTGAATTTTGAACCTTTTTAATGAGAGAAAGAAATATGTAGATTGATAGATGATTAGATAATATTTGTACTTTGTATGATTTGACATTAATCCTCTCTCCTTTTAGGAGAAATGTCACCAATACTGGCCCGCAGAACGATCTGCAAGATACCAGTACTTTGTTGTAGATCCCATGGCTGAGTACAACATGCCACAGTATATCCTAAGAGAATTCAAGGTCACAGATGCCAGGGTAAGTTTGCACAATCTTATGCTCTTAACCATTAGCTGAAAAACAGTCTAAAATGAATCTCTGGGGAAGTCCCTGCATGGATCAGCCGGTTAAGTGTCCAGCTCTTGATTTCAGCTCAGGTCATGATTTCATGGGTTCCTGAGATCGAGCCCCACACTGGGCTATGTGCTGACAGCACGGAGACTAAGTGGGGTGTTTTCTCTCCCTTTCTCTCTCTACCCACGCATGTGCTCTCTCTCAAAATAAATAAGCATCTCTGGAGAAACATCTGCCAAGTGATCATACTCCCAAAGTGTAAAGAAATAACTTATCTGGAGGACTATTTTTTTTTTTACTGTAAGAGTAACTTTTCCTTTGTCTGGCAAGTGTCCTCACATGCAGGCTTGGCTTCCATTCAAACATAACATCTGGCAGCCCAACTTTGGGGATACACTTGGTGAGTGTGTGTCCTGGGAAGCATTTACTGATTGGTTGGCTGTGCATATATTCACTTTCTCAGCTTATTCTCTTTGGAGCTTTTTTGACTTCTTCATTACTTGAGGCTGTAAATATGTTGTTGTTTTGCAAAGCCCTCTAGGTCATGTGGACTTAGAGGTTAATTTGGTATGATTTTAAAACTGCAGAGCAAATGGCATTCTTTAGAAGACTCTGACAAGCTTTGCACATTCTAATTTGATTCCTGGCATGGTTTATTCCTCGGTGTGCTAATGTGTCTGTCCATGAGAGCTGTGCACCCACGACCCTTGTTGGCTAATTTTCATTCTGCATGTCTTATCTAGATTGCTGAGTCCAAGGTTCAGCCCTGATGTAAGATGTTCTGTGCATAAACTTTAATATCCTTGCCTTTGGCCACTTTCAAACCATGATTACAAACATATCTTAGGAGAGAGCAGGGTCAGTCCAAAGCCTTGCTTTGTTTTTGGAACTGTCACAGTAGGTGGGTTGAATGAAACTCCAGGATACAGCTATTTACTTGATCCACTGTTTTTTTTTGTTTTTTTGCCTTTTTTTTTTTTTTTTCTGGACAGCAGCTTTCCCAGCCAATACTCATGTTTAGAGATTGTCTGCTAATCTCCAAAGCCGTGCCCTGGCTATTGGCCTAAAGTGAAGGAGAAATTGGTTAGCAGACTGGTTGGCCCAGGTGACAGATCTGTTAATCCCAGAAAGTCTGAAATCTTAACTACTCTGAAGGTGACCATACTCAAGATAGCAGTTAATAGCAGTTAAGTCCGTAGGTTGAGTTTTTTAAGTTGCCCAAGTAAGCATGCTTTGGTTATACATACATACATACATACATACATACATACATACACACAGTTGCCCTTTCATAATTTGAAGATAGATATGTGAGTGAAAACCTTAAGTACATTCCAAGAAAATTCACCAACCATTTCTGATGGTAAAGACTGGGGGTTAGGCCCTGCAAATAACAGACACAATTTCTTTACTACTCCTCACTTGCCCAAATTAAATCTGATCACAAAAAGAAAAAGAAATATTGAAGAACTTATTCAAATTATTTTTTTAAAAGGCTCCCTGTGATTTTATAATTTTCTTAGCTGCCATAGCATTTGATGTTTGTGCTCCTAGTGTGTTTCTAATCTGAAAGCAGTTTAGAGAGTGAGTTGGCACTTGGAAGACAGTATTGTTAAACAGGTAACCTTTAAATGGAGTCAGCTGGTGTCTCCTCCAAATAGTAAGGGTTTGTGCACATGACCTCTTCTTGCTGCTAAAAGCAACTGTAGTCAGAAATGAAATCCCCAGGATATTCAGAGGAGGACAAATCTGCATTACCTAGTCTTTGGCTTCCTTCCTGTGCTTTCCAAACCTTTTCCAGAAACAGAGGGAAGTAAATCATGCTTCCATGGTTACCATCCATAAGTTAGTTATGGGGCCAAGCAGTTATTTGCATATTCCTCAGTGTTCCCACAAAGTTAATGTGATCTTCCTGTTTTATCAAATGATGACAGTCAGGAATATGCCCTTTTCCTGTGGAAAACACAAGACACAAGTTATGTATGCCCATCTCGAGCTAAGCCATCCCCTCCTCTCAGTGTGACTGAATGGGAAAGATTGGGTCTCTGTCTACTTAACCAGAATCTTGGGAACATGCATACCCATATCCAAAGGCCTTTAAAGGGGAAAGAGATGTTACAAAAATGGAAAGGAGGAACAAGTTGAAGGCTTAACTGGGAGCAGAGCCTCTTCAAATAGGATCAGTCTTTCCAAGCATGGAATTTGGACCCTCTCCCTCTCAGCGGATTCAGCGAAGAAAGTTTATGGCCATAATTCTTATTTCTCCAATTAAAGAGAGGGTCCCTTCTGCTTTTCTTGTGCTTCTGAAAACACTGTTCTAGAAGGAATCAGAGGCACATTAGTAGATCTTTCTCAAATCATTTCTACTTCATGAGTCAGAGTAGTTTTGCCTAATCACTTTAAAGATTCCTCTCATATCCAGCTTGTTTTCTTTCCATTGGTCTGTCTGTTAAACTCCCCACAGTGCCTAATTCCTGTGGTCAGCCAGAAGAGCGCTTTTTCAGAATAGAGTGTTTATTTGATAATAATCTCTTTTATCTCCTTGAGGGACCCCTTACTTCCTTCCCACCCAACAGCATAGTTGCATAACACACGCTATATACACTACCATGGCTAGAAATTGTATGCCTCTGAGACACGTGGGGCATCGAGATTAACAGCTACCCAGTTGGTGTCAGATCCTTTTAGTGTCACTATTTGTCATTTGACAAGGCTAGATATAAGCAAGCACAGCAGATGGGAAGTTATTGTGACAATAGCAAAATATCTGGTCTAGATGACATGCCTAGTTGCTCCTTTAAATATTAAGTTATTGGCTCCTGAAATTTTTAAAATAGAGTATATATGTTCCACTTTGGTTTTGAAGGCAAATTTTGGATCATGGAAGCATTTACTAATATGGGAACTAGATGGCTTTTTACAAGAACCCAGGTTTTTACTTGGGCATTGCCAGACTGAAATTGCAATTTAAATATATGTGAATATAGACAGTGTTAATAACAGATAAGACACACATGTGACTAAATTTCTAGTTAAACATGTTTCTAACACCCCCCCACACACACACCTCTTTTTTTTTTATTCTTTTTGGAAAAAAAAATTTCCTGCTGCTGTGGTCTGTACACTGGCTGGATCTTCCTGGTATCCTCCTCTGTGGCTGGGTATGTGGCTTTCTTTGTATAGGACGGACAGTCCCGAACAGTGAGGCAGTTCCAGTTCACTGACTGGCCAGAGCAAGGAGTGCCAAAGTCTGGAGAAGGATTTATTGACTTCATTGGCCAAGTACATAAAACAAAAGAGCAGTTTGGCCAAGATGGGCCCATTTCAGTCCATTGCAGGTGAGTTAACCATCAAGAATGATGAGTTTCCATTTGTGATGAATGTGATAGTAACTTTGAAAATGTGCATTGCTTTCTATTCATTGTCAGTACAAGCTTATTGTAGTGAATCAGTATAATTGATATTTTATTCTCAGACATATATTGTAAAATCTAAAGCAAGTCTCATTTCTCTCCTTTCAAAAATAAATGAAAATAACAAGAGGTAAGATTTTTATCCCCAAATTTTACGTCTTTTAACAAAGACCCAACTGCATTTTTTCCCTTACCTAGTTTACCTTAGCAGGAATTGTTGTCATATCCCCTCATGATAATTTGTTCAGTTAATTATTTCTTACTTATTCTACTTCCATAGCATTACACTGATAACTATTCTTCTCTATCTCCTGTGTTTGTCTTTTTAGGAAACCCATAAATAGTTATCAAGCCTTAATGATAATACTAATTCTTGCCAGTCAGTAAATGATTAGAATGGTACCTCAGTTAAAATTGCAATTTGCTTGAAAATTGTTGCTATATCAGAAAATGAAGCACCTTCAAGATAATTATTTTCAATAGTTTCCACAGCATTTTATAATTCAAGTCATTGAAGTTAATAGAAATAGCAAGTAAACGGTTCAGAAAGGACACTCACCATAAATTTAGTGCTTTTGGAAGTTGTTATGGAGAAACCCTCCAACAAAAGGAATTCACCTAATTTTATTTAAACTAACATATTTTCAGATTCTATCAATTTGAAGTCTCAATTTCTAATCCCTTTATGGTCAAAATCTTAAGGGAATTTACTTTAAAAATTTATTTTGCTTGAAAAAATGAAAGGGAAGGGAAGGGGGAACAGACAGGAAAAGGAAGGGGGAAAGGAAGGGTAAAAAACGGAAAATAAAAGAAAGACATAGATGCCAAACTATGATTTTTAGTGATATGGAAGACAAGATCTCAAAATAGGAGAAATATTCAATTTAAGCTTTAAGATACCTGAGTTCTAGCCTCACTTCTGTCATCACTTAGCTCTGTGACTGTAGGGCGATTTCTCTTGATGTCAATTTTCTCAGCTCATCTCTGAGATTCTTTCTAGCACATCATGTTCCCCAGACATGGTATATTCTATGAGTAGTGGATCTTATTTATTCACATTAGCTTTGTGTTCAGTTATCCAAAATCCTTTGTTCTAGACAACCAAAGAGCATATAGGGAATAACATATACACTCCAATATTCAGACACAATGGATGGTATAGATTGGACTTAAATTACCTGAGCATTCCCCTTAACTTTCTACATAAGTTGCCCAAATGCTAATTCAAACTTTTCTAGTATAAACCATAAAAAAGGATATATTTAATACATATTTTTAACTTTAGACATTGCCATAAAGTTAAGTGTATAAATGTGTTTACTTCCCATTGCTTTTACCATCACAAAATGATTTAAATACTTCTTTAGTATAAGGAGTTTACCTATGACCTGTTTATACACACACACACACACACACACACACACACACACACACACACATATATGTATATATATATATAAGACTTCTAGATATTTTACCTTATCTGGGAATATCCTTAAAATACTATTCACCTCATTTACAAGTTATTAAACTAGCATTCTGAAGTCAATAAATTCAGAAGTTGTAAGGCCACTGTCTGTTATTTTCTTGAAAGCACCTAGTAGAAATCCAGAAATCCTATATTTTGATACATTTGAGCAATCAAATCAAGGTTAAATAGACTCTGGAATACCTGGACCATTCAGGGGGAAAAAAAAGATCATAAATCACAGCCTCTCAGGAGTAAGAGAGACTTTCAAGGTTGAAAGGGACCTTCAAGGTCATCTACTCTCTTAACAGAGAACCTTGACTACTCCTGGACATCTTAAGCCACTTCGTAAAGACTGCCCATGGATTTTAAAGCTGCACTTAACATTTCTGTTTGGGATCTTTAGAAAACCCAGTTTATAAAGGGACCCACTATTTATATATGCCTGTCAGCTACATCCCCAAGTAAATGAATCCATCCATTTTCTACAGCCTGTACCCAAGCGTTACACATGCCGTTTAATTAGGATCCAAAAATGTAGGGATTTTTCAGATTATTCACTCTTCTCCTCATTACCTAAACCTCCAGATGCTTTCCTACTTTTTAAGAGCACAAAAGCTACGAATTAATTTTCTTCTCTAGCTGCAGTGAACATTCTGGAATTATCTTAAAACAATAAAGAAAACAAAGTCAAAACATTGCTAATGTGGTAGAAAGAATCCTGGTGTTTTAGCTCCTGAACATCTAAAACTAGTTGATAAACATATAGCTCATTTTTTTTAAGGTAAGACCCCTTTGAGAATCTGTTAAAGTCCTAATTTTCAGCAGAGAGAACAAATATATATACATTTACACAATATGTACATATAAGACATTCACCAACCCTTCTAAAGAATAAATAAGAATCCTGTATCAAAAAATCCCATAACAGAATCTGTTTTCTCAAATCAAAACTAATGTCTAAATTTGAAGAGTCTATAAGCCTTCTTATTTATTGACATGTCTAAATAATGAAACATCCTGCATAGATTGTAAATGACTATAAGAAATAAATAAAATTGAAGTCTACCTTACCTTATCAAAATTATTTCACACTTTAAAAATATTAAGCAGGCAAGGTTTACAATTTCAGGATCTGCATGAAGAGTATTAACCTATATTTGACTTACCATTCCCTGCATCTATTTATTTCCCATATTTATGTTTCCTGCATCTTACCAAATCCCAGTTGAAAAGTCATTGTGTTAGTAGGACTTAATTACCCTACATTCATTCTCACATTTTACCATGACACATTTTCCTAAGAGTAGTCATTTTTTAATGCAACACCACATTTTCCTGAACATTGCTGTGGAAGAACCTGATGTCATATGGAAACAGGTGCACATATGTCTGCTTCCAAGCAAACGTGGTGAAGACTATGAGTGTCGCATCCAGTAACACTGTCTTTGTCATTATGACAGTGCGGGCGTCGGAAGAACTGGAGTCTTCATAACACTAAGCATTGTTTTGGAAAGAATGAGATATGAAGGAGTTGTAGATATCTTCCAGACTGTCAAAATGTTAAGAACACAACGACCAGCCATGGTACAGACAGAGGTGAGAAAAATCTCCATGAGTTTGTCACATCTCAAGAACCAAGTAATAGGTTTTATTAGCCAGGACCTCATAGAATCCAGAGACTCTTGACACCAGAACAAGATACAGGAAAATATTGTAGGAAAAATCCAGTTGTTTAGTACTTTTGAACCTCATTCTTTCCCCTCTGTGTATGCCATTTTATATATTTGGATCCTGGAAAGGCCCTAGAGACATTAATACCCCATATTCTCTCCTAATAACTGATAATGAAATTCTTATTTTTTTTAAGAATAATATGAGTTTGTGATATAGCCAGTCTGGCATATTGACTGTTCATTTCTAATGAGTGAGTGTTTCTGCTCCTCAAAAGGCCGCCAAATTATACAATTTATATGTATTCCTAAATTCATTACCCGCAATATCTTCCATATTGTGATTTCAAAATAGTACAAGCATTTGGCTTGCACTGCCCAAAGCATGATGTCGGCCTGACAAACTTAATGGGTGCTGGGGGTAGCAGAGGGAAATTGGACGTTTAAAAACCCTTTAACATTTAGCCAAGCAGCTTACTGTGACAACATAGGGAAGCAAATTCCATTTATTTTGCATTACCATTTTTATTATAAAAAAAATGCACATTTAAGCAAAATAGAAACTATCTACTTTCAGCCCCATTGGCTGCTGAAAATAACTTTCTTTTATGGCAAAAATTCTACTTTTTCTCTCTCCAACAATGCCCCAACTTATTCCAATATGACAATGTTCTTTCCTGTCTGAAAAAGGACATGTTTCAAGTTACTTTATTTTAATGTAGGCCGTTCTAGAACAGATAACCAACAATCACACTGAATTAGGCCAAATGACACGGGTGTTTTTTGATATAGGCAGCCAGTCTTGATGCCATTTTCAGGGGATGAAAAGCTTGAAATTCCAGAGCCCTCTGTAAATGGCTTTATGTATCTACTATTCCTCACCCTTACTTAAATAATAACATCAGAAATGATGGTGGGTAATTCTGATTGCAGGTACTAAGGTCTACTATCTGATACGATTTTTTTAATTCAAATTATTTTTTCAATAGCCCAGAAGATAAATGAATCCAGGTTTTCCTCAGGACAATGTGTGTCTCTGAATTAGCCTGTCTTTAATATGCAAACTGAGAATAAGTTATCACAAATAAGCAGATAGTTGTAAAAAACAGCAGTGATATGTTCACATGTTCGGTATTGGTAATTGTTTGGTACTGCTTGGAGAAATGCTCACACTGTCTGGAAGATAATATTCACTCTAGCCATTACAACTTAGGAATAAGGAGACTATTTTAGTCAAACTGATTGGTGAAGTGAACAGACACCCCATGAGGCTGATCATTCTTTGCTCACTAAAACGGATCAATCATTGGATTGAATTAATTGATGAGAGTAGTGATTTTGCCCCCATCTAGTTGTAACTGGTTTTGGAATTTGATTTTCATCTTTCTATTAAAATGTACTCACAGCCACTTGTCCTGTTTCTTCCCATGCTTGGTCTCCTGCAGGACCAGTACCAGTTCTGCTATCGAGCCGCACTGGAGTACCTGGGCAGCTTTGATCACTATGCAACGTAGAAACCCCTGACCCCCTTTGGGTTCTTACTGCAGGCCCTTCAGTATCCACGGAGTCTCTTCTGAGCCATACAGGGCACTCGAGAAGTCCTTCTTAACTTCTAGCTAACTACCACTTAGTGGGACTATTACAAACAAAACAAAATAAAAACAAACTCTTCTGGGTGGACCAAGAATTCACAGTTTAATAATCTAACCTGAAAAATAATAAAGAGAATCCTGACTGATGAGGCATCTGAAGGATTTTATTTACAGATACCTTAAGGATTCAAAATAAAGTGAAGAAGAAATCACAGCAAAGAACCACCATCTTGTCCAGGATTGCTTGTTAGGTGTGAGGAGAAATTGCCAGAGTCCTACAGTTCAGTGCAAGATGTTTGCTGGTGTGGCTTCTCATAGGATAAAATGGACTCTGCTGCGACATCGCCCCTTCCCACCATACTGCTCATAATAACATTTCAGGGGGAATGGGGGGAAATGTTTAAAAAGAAAGTCTTTGATTTAGTTTTTTAGTATTGTAAAGATACTGCTGACCTGTGCTTCATTTTTAACTGTGTAAACTTTTTTTTAACAAAATGTATCATTCGATAAAGTGAATTTTAAAAAAAGATACATAACTCTTCATTTTTTATTTCCAAATTGTAGGTTTTTTTTAAGCTGTAGAACTGTTATCTGTAATATCTTGCTGTAGAAATATCAAATAATTTGAACATTTGCACATTTTTGTGCAATATTCTTAATCTACAGTATTGGTCTTGTCAGATTACTTTTACACTTCTGTTCAGTTTTGGTTGGTGAGAAAGTACCCATTCT
The DNA here is from genome assembly GCF_014898765.1 of Herpailurus yagouaroundi. NCBI lineage: Eukaryota > Metazoa > Chordata > Mammalia > Carnivora > Felidae > Herpailurus > Herpailurus yagouaroundi. The sequence continues at coordinate 2,319,790 of NW_024412469.1, read as the reverse complement.
CTTCAAACAGTAAAAGAGAACTTCATTTTGTTTTGTTTAATTTTTGGAATCAACAGGGAGGCGCAAAGTATAAAGTTGCTGCTAACATATATACATATATATCCATATTTTACAGGGGTGTCTATGTATATATAGACAGTGTGTCCACACGAAAAGATAGATATAGCTATCATTCAGTTCTTCCATGATTTTGTTTTGTTTTTTGTTTTGTTTTTGTTTTTGTTTTTTTGGGTCTTTTTTTAGGTAGAAAAGGTATTATAAACATCTTTTTCAATTTGTTATTAATTTTATGACATATGGGTATTTCTTAATATCATAAACTTTTAATTTTAAGGGAAATGAGGAATGCACATCAGTGATTGTCAAACCTCACCCCCTAATTTCCTACCCAGTCTCCCCCCACCCACCTACTCATATTCAGATATCCTTTGTTAGCCAGGCTTCCAACAAAGTTCAATATTTCTAACACTCTAGTGCAATAAAAAAATTATTAACTATCTAAGAGGTGTGCATGTGGGAAAGGTCAGTGCATATCCCTTTAGGAGGGGAGAATGTTGTAATATATCAGCTATCAAGTTGTTTAAAAACAATGTATTCAATCGTATATTGTCTATAGTATGTGCTATGAAACTTGCATTTATGATATGTAACAGGGGCAAAGCCAAACTCATGTTACTCTATTCAGTCAGAAACATTTTGTGGCATACAGCACTCCTGGTAAGTGCTGTACTTTTCCTTTTGGTTTTAGTTATGCATTTAGAGTGCCTTATAATTGATGCCTATTTTAATAGCATTTCTTTTTAGCTTTTGGTTATTTTCATTAGTTGTTCATATATGTTACTCTTCCAATTAAAGCATTATCTGTTTACCACATGTACAAAAACTCTTTGAATAATATGCATTCCTAGTTTTCAACTAAGTCGGGGATGTTAGTGATTGTACCAGCCCAAAGCACTTGGATAATCAGGGCCCTTCCTTTCATGATTGCCAACATCAGGAAAAGCTACTTGTTTTATTTAGAATCCTTTCCAAATCTATTCTGTAACATTCAGTAACTACACCAAACTTATTTTAGTGATAAATATCATTGTCAACTTTGGAATATACTCACTAGTCCATTAGGATTTTTCTAAAAGGGGAAATTGAGCAACTGTTTATTTCCCAATATAATTCCAAATTTTCCAACAAAATTGCTATAGGAAGCCATGGATAATGGCATGAGTTTGCCATATCTTATATGATTTTAAAGAACCCTCAAAATATCCAAGGAACTCCTAAAGAGTTTTGGTATAGATAGAATATTTTGGTTTAATTTTAACTTCATTGGTGTTCAGCATACAAAGATTTTTGTTTTCCACATTTTACCATTACTAGTAGAATGAAATCCAAGAGACCAAACACTTGCAAGCATCTTATTTGAGCACTTTTGTATAAAAAGGAAAAAAAAAAAAAAAAAAAAAAAAAAAAAAAAAAAAGAAATACTAAAAAAAAAAAAAAAAGTATCTAGAAGGCTACCTCAGAATGAGACTCTCTAACCTACATCAGAACCAGAGAAGAATGTGCACTATGTGGATCTGTTGTTTTCTTTTACTTTGTATCTTTTGGAAATTTATCCAAGTGCCAGATTACTGAGTGCTGTGATTTTCATTTAGTGAAACAAAGGGGGTCAGACAGACTTGCAGATATGCCATGTTAGACATGTAGAATATGATGGTGTCTAACGCACAAAGACAACTGGCCAGTGAGCAATTTCTCTCCCTGAAGTAAAAACTGTCCATTTGGCAAAGAGAAAGAGGAGAATAATCACAAGAAGAAAATCAATGGGATGCATACCATACAAACGAGGCAGAGACTAGGTATCTTACTGTTTAGGCGCTGTTCAGAGAACTAACTCCCTTACTGTCATTGATGTGCATTCCACTTTGTGCAACCATTCTAGTTTGATTTTCCCAGGTAAACATCTTTATCTACCATAACCATAAACTTTCAAGTTTCCAATTATTTTCATCATCATAACCAGTACGGTGCTATTATTTACCTATGTACGTGTAGTTATGTATAATTTTGTAATTAGTTACAATGGTAAAAAAAAATCAAAATATATAAAAAGTGATTTGTACAGAACTTTATTTTAGCTCTTTTTTAAAAATGATTTGCATGGTTAGACAACGGCGAGGACAGCCAGGGGAGGGAAGGGCCTCTAGGGAACTTTGCACTTTCTATACCTTTGTACTATGCACTGCCCTATTGATTCTACACCCAATAATGTTATTACTTGAACCCATCTGTAAGAAACTGCTTCAGAAATTCATTTGTGTGTATGTAAATAACACAACATCGATGCAGGAAGGGAAAAAAATTCTTCAGTAACGTAGAGATTTTTTTCTTTCCTGTTTATTTTTGGGTTTGCCTTGTTTTAGTCCCTCCTTTTTATTTTTAATTCCCTTTTCTTTTTCCTTTATGGGTTTTGATTTCCTTCGGGTTTATGGGTGCCCTGATACTCCAGCAGTGATCAGAAGGCTACAGATCCATCCTATCCATCTGTATGTGGCTTTGCCATTCAAGCTTGGAGTGTCTTTACAAAGATAAAAACAGTTGTGTTCTTTGCTCTCGTTTTGGATGCATAGACTGAAAAATTAAAAAAAAAATAACTTGTAAAATGGCTTGTTAAAAAATACAATTACCTCTAATTAGTAGTACGCGTAAATGTTTTACAGAATGAAAGGCGTGCTTTTTATTTTCTTACTTCGTTACATTGGTGGCGAAAGAAGTCTGTATGAAAATCAGTTCTTTGCTGACACAAGTTCCATTTGTTACAAATGAATTCTAATAAAAATGTCAGTGTTATGCAGCCCTTGGCCTTTGCTTTTGTCCACTCAAGTGCTTTGGTTTTCAACTGAGTATATATATATATATATCCCCTTTTCTCCTCTGGCTATCTGGTAAGTTCATTGGTACTAATAGTAATTCGGCTTACCAAGAGGCTGCTACCTACAGGTGCCTGCCTTGAGGTGAACACCTTTCACTGGTGAGCAAAGTGAGGCTTAGAAAAATAGTTTACTCAAGTTCATACAGGAAGAAGGAGGCCCTTTGTATCATTCAAAATAGAGCTCATGGGCAATCTTTAACTCTGTAGATGACCACTCTGTAAATTTAAGGATTTCAGCATATATTATCATCTTGAAACAACAGATATCTCTCACACATATAAAAGTAGCCCCATAATGTTAACTTCTTAAACTTTTTGGAAAACTTCTTAATCTTCTTAACTTTTTAAGAAAATGGTTGGCCTGAATTGTTTTTTCAGTTATTCAATATTAAGGGTCAGAACTATTCTAGGCGTTGAGATGCATATGGATATATAAGATGCTGCTGCTTGTGCAGAGACTACAGCCTAGGAAAGAAAGCTGGCATTAAAAAAATAATAAAAATACACTCTAACAAATGTTTTGAAGGAAAGTAGAGGATTCTTGAAGTTAGGACTTTGAATTGTTAGGGACAGGAAGTCTGATTCACCTTGGCTTACAAGGAAAGGAAAGCGTTGACACATGTACTAAAAGATTAGGAGTGCGCTCATAGGTAAAGAGTAGGAATACATTCCTAATCATTAGGCACAGTTGCATTTGGGGATCAGGTGATGTCTCCCAGCCTGTTTTTTACTTTCTTACTGTCAGTTTTAAGCAAACTTTGTGTACCTGAAAGCTTCACCACAGGCGAGTAAGTGGAAAAATTTACTTTCCCAGTAACACATATAGAGGTTTTTGAATGGAATGGAGGCTTCTTGTCCCTCAGTGATGTGATTTGGGTTCAGTGATCATCTCAAGATGCAGTTATGGATAGAAGAGAATGTGCTCATTGAGTTGTCAAAGGAGGGTTTAAGGTGGCTGTCACCTTGCTACATGCAAATGAATATGGTAGGCCGACGGACTGCAAGTCAACCTGATGAGATAAGGTAAGGCAAAGCACAGGTATTTTTGGTATTATTAAAACTACTTGGTTGCCATGGAAATAGGGAATAAATCAATTATCCATATATTATTTTGAAAATTCTGATAGTGAATAGACAACTAGAGGCTTTTTTTTTTCTCCTTCATTTTTTCTCTCCACCTAATTGGCTTTTAATTTGCAAGTTTGATCACTCTACTCTTTGTGTAAGCACACAATCCTTGACCAGAAAACAAGACAAAAAGTTCAAGGTGAATCATATTTGTAATTTTAATCACTGTGATGCCTTATTTTAATCAGATGTCTGAATGGAATGCCAAAGAAGACAAAATAGCTAATTTCACATGTAAACACACATGGAGATATTATTAGTTAATAATTACTAAAAAAAAACATGGAGACAAATTGAAAATGAACACATAATATTCAAAATCTTTGGGATGCAGCAAAAGCGGCTCTAACAGGGAAGTTTATGGCAATACAGGACTACCTCAAGAAGGTAGAAAAATCTGAAACAGACACAAAGGATGTAGAAAAAGAATAACAAACAAAGCCCAAAGGCAGTAGAAGGAAGGAAATAAAGAGCAGAAATAAAAACTAGAGAGACAGAGACAGAGACAGAAAGAGAACAGATCTTTGAAAAGATAAAATTGATAAATTGTTAGCCAGACTCATCAATATAAAAAGGAGAACTCAAAATCAGAAATGAAGGAAGAGAAATAATAACTGACACACAGAAATACCAAGAATTATGAGACTATTATGTAAAATTGCTTGATAAGCTGGGCAAGCTAGAAGATATGAATGAATTCCTAAAAATATATGAGCTCCCAAAACTGAATCAGGAAGAAATAGAAACTTTGAACAGAACAATTATTAGAAATGAAATTGAATCAGTGATCCAAAAAAAAAAAAAAAAATTCCCACAAACAAAAGTCTAGGACTAGATGGCTTCACAGGTGAATTCTACCAAACATTTTAAGAATTAATACCTGCTTTTCTCAAACTATTCCAAAAGATAATAAGGAAAGCTTCCAAACCCATTATATGAGGCCAGCATTATCCCAATATCAAAACCAGATAAGTACACTATAAACAACAACGACAACAACACTATAGGCCAATATCTCTGATGAACATTGATGAAAAAATCCTTAACAAAATACTGGCAAACCGAACTCCTATACCACAAACGAATAGGGTTTATTCCACAGATGCAAGGGTGATTCAATATTTGCAAATTAATCAATGTGATAATCACATTAACAAGAGAAAGGATGAAAAACATATATTGTCTCATAGGTGGAGAAAAAGCATTTGACAAAGTACAATATTCATTTATGATAAAAATCCTCAGCAAAGTAGATTTAGAGGGAACATACCTCAACATAACAAATGCTATACATGAAAAATCCACAGCTAACATCATAGTGGTAAAAAACTGAGAGCTTATCCCTTAAGATCAGGAACAAAAGAAGCATGTCCACTCTCACCACTGTCACTTAATATAGTATTGGAAGTCCTAGATGAAGCAATAAGACAAGAAAAAGAAAAGGTATCCATATTGGTAAAGAAGAAGTGAACCTGTTACTACCTATAGGTAACATGATTCTATATATACCAAATCCCCAAACTCCCCAAAAACCTAGAACTGAAAAATGAATTCAGTAAAGTCACAGGATACAAAATTAATATACAGAAATGTGTTGTATTTCTATACATTAAGTAGTATAAAGTAGTATAAATTGTATAAAGTAACAAAGTAGTATAAAGAGAAATTAAGAAAACGATCATTTACAATTATACCAAAAAGAATAAAATACCTAGAAATAAAATTAACCACGGAAGTGAAAGTCCAAACTCTGAAAACCATAAAACACTACTAAATTGAAGATGACACAAGAAAATGTAAAGATATTCCAAGCTCATGGATTGGAAGAACCAATATTGTTAAATGTCCGTATACCCAAAGCAATCTACGGATTTAGTGCAATCCCTATCAACACACAAATTGCATTTTAAAAGAACTAGAACAATTTGTATAGAATCACAAAAGACCCCATGTAGCCAAAGCAAAGCTGTTGGTATCACAATTCCAAATTTTAAGATATACTACAAAGCTATAATAAAAACAATATAGTACTGACACAAAAATAGACACATAGATGATTGGAACAGAATAGAGATCCCTGAAATAAACCCACACTTATGTGGTCACTTAACCTATGACAAAGAAGACAAGAATATACAATGAGGATAAAACAGTATCTTTAATAAATGGTTCTGGGAAAACTATACAGCTACATGGAAAGGAATGAAACTGGGCCATGATTTTTACACCATATACAAAAATAAACTCAAAATGGATTAAAAACCTAAATGTGAGACCTGACACCATAAAACTCCTAGAAGAACACATAGGCAGTAATTTCTTTGACATCATCCATAGAAACATTTTCTAGACATATCACCTCATGCAAGGGTAATAAAAGCAAAAGTAACTACTAAGACTATACCATAATAAAAGTCTTTTGCACAGCAAAGAAAACAGAATGAAAAGGTAACCTACTGAATGGGAGAAGATATTTGCAATTGATTATCTGATAAAAGGTTAATATCCAAAATATATAAAGAACTTTCACAACTAAACACCAAAATAAATAAATAAATAAATAAATAATAAAAATGGGCCAACGAACTTAACAGACCTTTTTCATTTTATTTTTTTAGACATTTTCCAAAGAAGACATAGAAATAGAGAACAAATACATGAAAATATGCTCAACATCATTCATCATCAGGGACATGCATATTGAAACCACAATGAGATATCATTTAACACCTGTCATAATAGAATCAAAAAGACAAGAAATATCAAGTATTAGTGAGGATGTGGAGAAAAAGGAACACTCATGCACTGTTGGTGGGAATGCAAATAGATACAGCCACTGTGGAAAACAGTATAGAGTTCCCTCAAAAAATTAAAAATAGAAATACCATATGATCTAATAATTCCACTACTGAGCTTTTACCCTAAGAAAACAAAAACACTAATTCAAAAAAATATATATGCACCCATATGTTTATTACAGCATTATTTATTAATAGCCAAGATATGGAAGTGTCTATCCAAGTGTCCATCCATAGATGAATGGATGTTTGTGTGTGTGTGTGTGTGTGTGTGTGTGTGTGTGTGTGAGACAGAGAGAGAGAAAGAGAGAGAGAGTGACTGTGATGGGATACTACTCAGCCAAAGAAAAGAATGAGATCTTGCCATTTGCAACAACATCGATGGGCCTAGAAGGTATAATTCTAAGTGAAATAAGTCAGTCAAAAATAAATACCACATGATTTCACTCATGTGTGGCATTTAAGAAAAAAATGAACAAATAAAGAAAAAAAGAGACAAAAAGACTCTTAAATACCAAGAACAAACTGGCGGTTGCCAGAGGTAAGGTAGGTGGGGAGAATGGGTGATATAGAAAAAGTAGATTATGAGGTACAAACTTCCACTTACAGAAAAATCGTGAAGATGAAAAGTAGGGAATATGGAATATAGTCAAGGTGACTGTAACAAAATTGTTTTGTGACAGATGGTGACTACACTTAATGCAATGAGCACTGATAGAATTATTGAATCATGTTGTATATTTGAAACTAATATAACATTGTATGTTAATCATTCTTCAGTTCAAAAAAACTAAGAACTAAACACTAAAAAAAAAATGAAGTGCTCTATTAACAAATGGCCAAAAGGATCTGAATAGTCATCTCACCCAAGAAGATATACAGATGGCAAACAAACCTGTGAAAATATGGTCAATGTTATTTGTTATGAATTGTAAATACCAGTGCATACCTCTTAGAATGGCAAAACTTCAAAACACTAAAAACACCAAATGCTAGTGAGGAAGTGGAGAAACATGAACACTCATTCATTGCTTATGAGAATGCAAAGAAATACCGCTTCATTGGAGGGCATTTTGGCAGTTTCTTACAGAGCTAAACCCATTCGTACCATACAACCCAGCAATCACTTTGCTTGATAATTACCCAAAGGAGCTGAGAGATTATGTCCACACAAAAAAACTGTACAGAGATGTTTATAGCAGCTTTACTCATATTTGCCAGATCCTGAAGGTACTCAAGATGCATTTCAGCAGATGAATATACAAAGAAACATTGATACAAGCAGACAATGACTTATCATTTGGTGCTTTAAAAAAAAGCTTTTTTTTTCTTTACTTTTCTGTAAAGTTATGGAAAGTTATGGAGGAGACTTAAATACCTACTGTTAAGTGATGGAATCATATCTGGAGAAAGTACATACTGCATGATTTCAATTATATGACATTCTGGAAAAATCAAAACTATAAAGAGAATAAAAACATCAATAGTTTTGTGAGGGAGGGGAATGAATAAATAAAATTCAGGGGATTTTTAGGGCACTGAAGTTATTCTATATCATGCTATACTGGTAGATACATGTCATTATACATTTGTCAAAACCCACAGAATGTACTATGCAGAGTGAACCCTACTGTAAACTACTGACTTTGGGTAACTTTGGTTTTAATGTAAATTCATCGATTTTAGGATATGTAATATTCTGATGTGAGATGTTTATAGTAGGTGAAATTATGCTTTTGGGGACAGGGGCTTTATGGGAATTCTCTGTACTCTACTAAATGTTGCTGTCAACCTAAAATTACTCAAAAATTCAAAGTCTATTTTTAAAAAGAAAAAAATTAATAACTTCCTAATTACTTTAGGGATCTTTTACTTAATAATATGCTTAAACTTCATAACTTAAGAGAATTTCAATAAACTAAAATATAACTGTAAAAATATAAATCTGAAAAGTATTTAACTTTGCTTTTTAAAAGGCTTTTTGCAAATTCTAAGCAAATAAATTAGTAGGCAAGATCTATGAAATCTGAAATTGTAGAATATATAAATATTTATAACAGAAAAATAAAAGTGGAAACAGGCTAAATTTCCAAACTAGGAAATGATTAAAGAAAAATACATATAAGTGAAATTGCATATATGTAAAATTTTATACACATACATATATGCATGCACACACACACACCATAGTAACATGTGTAATACATTACCATTTAGCCATTAAATAACTAGTTTTGTAAAAAAAAAAAAACATGATGATATAAAAAAATGATTATAAAACATTTTTAAAGGAGGTATATTATAACACACATAAAATCAAAGAAAAACCTGGGGTAGAAAGAATTGTCTTTAAATTTGGGTGCAACCAAAATTGTTTTGGTCTCTCCAGTTCTCCATTATCTTTTTTTTTCCTACTCAAACTGGAAATAAAAGAGGTGAAATATAGTGACTTCTACTCTAGATTGGACTACTAAAGTAAATAATGTCTTGGGTTTGGACTGCATATAAATTAGAAGGATTTTTTTTAAGTTTTTATTTAAATTCTAGTTAGTTAACATATATGGTAAAATTGATTTCACACATAGAATTTAGTGATCTGTCACTTACATATAATAGTGCTCATCACCAGTGCCCTCCTTAAAGGTTACAAGGATTTAAGTGTGTCTCATGGTCCTAGATTGTGATGCTAGCCCATCCACTAGGTTGAAACAGTGGATCATTGACTACCAAGACAGGCAAGCATAAGAGTATGAATGGATCAGTGCTGGATTTATATTATTCATGGAAAACCAACTGAAGGTGCAAAGCCTATTGACTATGATAATGTCATATATCACAAAGAAAAGCAAAACCCCAGAACCAAAAAGACTTGGATTAAAATCCACCTTCATCATTTATTAGCTTAATTGGTCCTAATCAAGTTACTTAATCTTCTCAGCCTTGCATTTCTAATCTATACAATGGAGATGAAATTATTTATCCTCCAGGCTTATGTATAAATTTGAAATAATACACACAATACGTACAAAAGTTATGATTCACGGAAGATTTATGCTCATTGTTGATAAAACTCAACATTTCCACTTTCCATTAAAAAGGTACATGTCTGTTAAAGAACAATACTGAAGAAGAAAAATAATAGTCACCTACAAAATATCTTGTCATACATTCATATGCAAAGTTTGATTTTTTTCCTGATTCTGGGTTACTCTTAAGATACAGAAAAAATGGTCATTTCTGCAAAGTCATTCACAAATTACTGATCTCTCCCTTGTTGGATGCCAGGTTAATTACTGTGAAATAGATTTGCTTGCACCACGTTGACGTTTGTATAATGCTGTGTATTGCAGAGTGTTTTATAGCTCTTAATTATCATCCTCACAATATTGAGAAGTGGACCACTGCAACCTTCTTGGAGCAGTAATTATACCCTGGCACAGAAAGATGATCTACCTTGCATAAGGTAATTAACTGAAGAAGGGATTGAAGACTGCAGGGGAAATGGAGAACCCAGTATACTGAAATGTAAAGAATCACAAAATGGAAATCTTGAGGTCCAGCATCTAATTTCAGCTCTGCTACTCATACTGTAATCTGGGAAAGTCAGATAATCTCTCTGAATCTCATTTATCATGTGAAAAATAATCAGAAGGACTCATAGATATTATTGAGATCTATATTCTAGGATTATAGTAGTCTAAAGTTTCATGAATGAGAACATATGTTGATATTTTTATCACTCAAAATGTATCTTTATCATTAAAAAAGGCAACCAATAACCACCTGTAACATGTTGGACTCATTTGCCAAGAAGGAATAAAATTCAAGGTTGAACGGAAAAGGGACCCTATGGAATTGTGTTTGACCTTTAAGAAACAGTCATCACATCTAGGGAACATCGAGTTTAGTGCAAGTCAACCAGGGAGTAAATCTCACCTTCTCCACGTAATAGCTACATGATTTGGACAATTGACCTAATTTTACAAAGCCTCTTACCTCCTCTATAAAATAGAAACAGCACCTCTCTTATGAAGTTTTTTGTGAGGAGTGAAATGGATGGCATAGAATAAGGACAAAGTAAATAATGGCTAAGAATATTTTTGTTGCTTCTAGTAATGAAGGTAAAACATGGAAGGGCTGAACTTCTGATCATATATATATACCAACATGGTAATCTGTAACATTTGAAAATACTTTTCAATATATTTGGTAAGAGCAGATAATTCTTTCTACTTCCTCTTTGAAATAATCTGAACTAGGAAAATATGTTCTAAGCTAACAAGGATCATCTTGGCATTCCAACTGCATTCTCTACAAGATGCTATTAACAAGGGGCTTGTGATTATTGATAAAGTCACCTGCATGGTCCTCTGGATTATTTGCTCCTTCCATTCTTTCATTTGTTCAACACTAATCATTAGCAAATACTCATCTCTTTCCCCTAACACTAGGCAAATGACACTGAAAATAACATAGAAAGCCTGTGTTATTTTCAGACTAAAATGCTTCCAGACTAAGAAGCATTTTGACAACATATGATTGCAACAGAACAATATGAAATAAGTATGAATGGAATAATTCAATTCTACCCAAGAATGTCAGCTTAGACGTCCTGTGCTCTGCAAACCTGCATTTCATCTTGAAAGATGAGTAGTATTCAATAAGTTGGACAAGTCTGGGCGTACATTTTAGGCAAAGAGAATAGTGTGCCAAAGAACAAAGATCAACATATCAGGTTAAGGGAATGATAAGGCTTTGGCATAACAGTTGCATAGAGACAGACAGTGTTAGCAATGGTAGAGGAAGTATGTGTTCAGGAGTTGACCTTCACCATGGAACTAATCAGGTTCCATAGAATGGATTCATAAACACAAAAAGTTTCATGATAAACAAATGGAAAGACCAAAAACTCTTGGTCAGAATTTTCATAATCACAAACTGTCATCTGTAAAGGAGAACTTTTTTCAGTCTCTTGTCCACAACCGGGCTGGCCTCTGTCCCATCATTTCCAGCACATGGTAGTGGATAAAGTTAACTTGGCAGGGTTGTGTCCTCTAGTAATTATTCCATAATAAGTCCTTCTGACCTCACTCTACATCATATCATATTCTACTTGCACGTCTCTTATGGCTCTAGTTACATTTGGCCTTATATTTGTTGTCTTAGTTCCCTTATTACATAAAAAGTTCCTTCAAGGCTATGATTACTAATGAGCACAACCAATGTGTCTTTAGGAGGCATAAACTCAGGTTTCACCAACCCCAGAAACATCCTTTTCCACTTACATTGGCTATTGGATAAGTGAACTTAAGGCTTATCCTGGAGTTCAGACATCTCTCTCTCTCCTTCTTTAAGCACACCTAAACATATCAGCCCCAAGAAGTAGATGTAAACTGGCAGGAGGTGGAGAAGAAAGGAAAATAAAAGACACTACCTAGGCCTTGGGCCAGCCTTTGATTGGGGCTCTAAACTGAATAGCTTTTAGTAAAGTGGTGCCCAGATTCTCATTCTGCTATTATTCCCTACAGCAAAATCCATGAATACTTGAAATAATGGTCATGGGATAATTCAGGAGTTCTAACTGTGATTATTCTATCATCTGATACCTTCCTTAACTTCTATCATATCCTATAGATCCTCACCAAAAACCTTTGAGGATACAACGATGGCCTATCCCCTGCTAATTTTTCAAACTAATCCCAATATAATGGAAAATGAAGATTTAAAAATATCACTGTATAATGATAAGGGATACACATTGTCACATTTAAATCGGTCAGAATATCTGCTGTAAAAAGTACCCTAAAGATGTGTTTTAGAAATTGAATTGAATCTGACAGTAGATATCAATTGAGCAGGTCATATTTATCAGACGTTTTACTCAACTGAGGATGCAAAGATGAGTTAAATGTAGTACTTTCCTTAAAGGGACTTTTTATGTAATAAGAGAACTCAGATAACTAATATAGGTCTGAAGATTACAGGAGCTTTCAGAGAGGTATAAATAAAATATGGTATGGAATAGGGAATGCATAGGCTGAAGTCAGAAAGGTTTATCTTGTCCAGGAATCCCTGACCTGTTCCTGCCTTGGTTCCAGCTGCCCCACCAGGGCAGTCTCTTCATGGGACCCCTGAGGACACCCTGGCTTGCACCTACTTCAGCTTCAGTGGCCTCAACAGTGCTCCCTGAAATAAAGAGACCCAGGATGCCCTGGCTTGCATCCACTACCTTGCCAGAACACCCTTTGCACTGAGAGCACAGGGACCACACTGGCTGATGCCCACTTTCACTTTAGCTGTTTCACCAGCGACCCCTTGCATGAAGCTCCCCAGGACCCACAAGTCTATATTCCACTTAGGTTCTAGCTACCCTGCCAGGGTACCTGGGAAAGTTTTGCAACATCCTGATTTAAACCCACTTTAGCTTCAGCAATCCTGCCAAGATGACCCCTTTGTTTCTAGCCCTGGGACTCCCCCCTCCTGCACTTTCACTGACTTCAGCTTCAGCTATTCTGCCAAGATATCTTCTGTATGGAAAACCCAGAGACCACACTGGATTGCACCCACTTCACTACAGCTGCCCTGCCAGGGCATCCTCTGCATAGAGAGCTTTGGAACACCCCAGCTTACACCCACTTCAGTATTAGCTCTCTTGCAGGGTGTTCTCTGCATAATCAAGGGAACCACCCAACCTGTACCCACTTCAGCTTTAGCTGTCCTTCTAGGTACCCATGTTGCAGACAGCCCAGGGACTATCACAGCCTTCATTACCTTCAGCTTTGGTGTCCTGCTATGTGGACACCCATGTGGAGACCCATGAGACTCCTCAGTTTGTTCCACTTTAGCTGCAGCTGTCCTGCCAGGACAGTCTCTGCATGAAGAGCCCTAGGACTGTACCAGCCCATACCCACTTCAACTCTGGCTATCCCACCAGTGCAGCCCCTGCATCCACAATTCACAGCCCATGACAGCCAAAGTTCTAGCCAGCCAACAAAAGTCACAAAATACAAAAAGTCTACATAGGAAATGACCACAGACAAAACCACTTCTTCAAGTTTAGAGAAATTGCTGTGCAGCTTAATCTATAGAAACAAAAACAAAAAGTCAAGCAAAATGGAGAAACAGAGGAATAAGCTCTAAAAGAAAAAAACAAGATAAAACCTCAGATATAGAACTGAATGAAAAGAGATAAGCACTATGCCTGACAAAGAATTTAAAGTAATGATTACAAAGATGCTCAATGGGCTTGATGGAAAAGTGGGAGAACTCACTAAGAACTTCAACAAATAGATAGAAAATATTTAAAAAGGACCAGAGTTCAAGAATACAATAATTGAAATGTAAAATACTCTAGAGGGGACCAAAAGTAGATTGGTGAATGCAGAGCACATCAATAAGAAAGAACCCAAGTTGAACAGCAAAAATTAAACAGATTTTTATTTCACCAAACAGAATTTTTTAACTGAAGATAGATTAAAGGGTCTCTTAGACACCATCAAGCAAACAAATCTTCACATTATAGGTGTCTCACAAGGAGAAGAGAGAGAGAAAGGGGCAGAAAACTTATTTGAAGAAATAATAGCTGAGAACTTCCTTAACCTTGAAAAGGAAATAGACATCCAGGTTCAGAAAGTGTAGTGAGTTCCAAACAAGATGGATCCCAAAAAAGCCCACACCATAAAACATAATAATTAAAATGCCAAAGGTTAAATATAAGGAGAAAATTTAAAAGCAGCAAAAAAGAAGCAAAAAGTTATGTACAAGGGAAATCCCATAAGGTTTTCAGCTGATTTTTTAGCAGAAACATTGCAGGCCAGAAGGAAGCGGCATAATATATTCAGAGTGCTGAAAGGAAACAAACAAACAAACCAAAAAAACCAAACTGCAACCAACAATACTCTACCCAGCAATATTATCATTCAGAATTAAAGGACAGATAAAGAATTTCCACACAAACAAAATTTAGAAGAGTTAAATAGAGAGCTTTGGAACACCCAGCTTACACCATTAAATCAGCCTAACAAGAAATGTTAAAAAGACTTCTGTAAGTAGAAAAGGCCATAATTACATATAAGAATATTATGAATAAAAAGATGTAAAATATGACATCATATAGACAAACGTGGAGAGGGAGTCAAAAAGTATTTTTTTAATGTGTTCAAACTTAAATGATGGTCACCTTAATATAGACTGCTGTACACTTATCATTATCTATATGAACCTCATAACTAAAAACCCAAACCCTACAATAGATAACACAAAAAATAAAGAGAAATAAGGCCAAACATAACACTACAGAAACTTCTCAATCACAAAAAGAGTAAGCAAAGAAGGGAAGAGAGGAAAACTACAAAAATAACCAGAAAACCTTTACTAAAATGACAATAAGTACATACCTATCAAAAATTACTTTAAATGAAAATAGTTCAAATGCTACAATAAAAAGACCTAGGTTGGCAAAATTCATAAAAAAATCAAAACCCATTGGGGCGCCTGGGTGGCTCAGTCACTTGAGCTTCTGGCTTCAGCTCAGGTCATGATCTCACGGTTTGTGGGTTCGGGCCCCGAGTTGGGCTTTGTGCTGACAGCTCAGAGCCTGGAACCTGCTTCGGATTCTGTGCTTCCTTCTCTCTCTGCGTCTCCCCCACTTGTGCTCTGTCTCTCTCTGTCTCTCAAAAATAAATAAATGTAAAAAATTTTTTAAAAATTAAAAATCAAAACCCATCTTTATACACTCTCTACAAAAGATTCACTTTAGACTTAAAGACATTCAAGAACTAGAAATGAAGAGATGGAAAAAACATTTATCATGCAAATGCAAGTGAAAAAAAAGCCAGGGTAGCTAGCTATACCACTATCAGACAAAATAGACATTAAAACAAAGACTGTAATAAGAGATAAACTTGGGTGCTACATAATGATAATGAAAACAATTACACAAGAGGATATAACAATTGTTAATATCTATGCAACCAATATGATAGCCCCTAAATACATAAAGCAAAATATTAATGGACATAAGGGGGAAATTGATGGCAATACAATAACAGGGGACTTTAACACTTAATGTACATCAATGGTAGATCATCCGGGCAGAAAATCAATAAGGAAATAGTGTCTTTGAAGGACAATTCAAACCAGATGGACATAACAAATATATATAGAACATTCCATCCCAAAAAACACAATACACATTCTTTTCTAGTGCATAAGGAACATTCTTCAGGGTAGATTGTATTTTAGGCCACAAAACAGGGCTCAACAAACTTAAGATTGAAATTATAACATGCATATTTTCCACCACAACAGTATGAAAGTGAAAGTGGAAATCAATCAAAAAAACAAAAAACAGAAAACAAAAAACAAGCAAAAAACCCTGGAAAAAACACAAATACATAGAGGCTAAATAACATGCTACTAAACAATGAATGGGTTAACAAAGAAATCATATAACAAATAAAAAAATGTATGGAAACTAATGCAAATGAAACACAATGGCCTAAAATCTTTGGGACTCAGGGAAAGTAGTTCTAAGAGGAGAAAATATATAACAATATAGACCTTCCTGAAGACATGAGAAAAAGCTAAAATAAACAATTTAATCTTACACCTAAAGAAACTAGAAAAAAAGAATAAAGCCCAAGGTTAGTAGAGAAAGGAAATAATAAAACCAAAGCAGAAATAAATAACATAAAGACTAAAAAAAAATTTTAAAACAAATAGAAAAGATCAATGAAACCAAGAACTGATTCTTGGAAAAGATACTTGAAATTGTTAAACCTTTAGCCAGATTAATCAGGAAAAAAAAAAAAAAAAGAGAAAGGACCCAAATAAACAAAATGATAAACAGTAGAAGAAATGTAACAAGTGACACCACAGAAATACAATTTTAAGAGACTACTACAAAAAATTACATGCCAACAAACTGGAGAACCAAGAAGAAATGATAAATTCCTATAAACATACAACCTTCCAAAACTAAGGAAGAAACAGAAAATCTGAACATACCAAAACCAGAATTTTTCCTTTAAGATCAGAAACAAGGATGTCCACTCTTGCTACTCCCACTTACCATAGTACTGGAAGTCCTAGCCTCAGCAATTACAGAAGAAAAAAATAAGAGGCATCCATATTGTTAAGGAAGAAGTTAAACTGTCACTATTTGCAGATGACATGATACTATACATAGAAAACCCTGAAGACTCCACCAGCAAACTATTAGAAGTAATAAATGAATTCAGTAAAGTTGCAATATACAAAATTAATACCCAGAAACCAACATTTCTATACACTAATAACAAAGGATCAGAAAGAGGAATTAAGAAAATAATTCCATTTATAATTGCACAAGTATATATAATACTTAATAAACTCAACCAAAGAAGTAAAGACCGATACTTTGAAAGCTCTCATACATTAATGAAAGACATTAATGGTGACACAAACAAATGAAAACATTCCATGTGAATGAATTGGAAAAATTAATATTGTTAAAATGTCCATACTCCCCAAAGCAATCTACAGATTCAATGCAATAACTATCAAATTACCAACGACATTTTTCACAGAATTAGAACAAATATAGGTAAAATTTCTATGGAACCACAAAAACTGCAAAACCCAATGCAATCTTGAGAAAGAACAAAGCTGGAGGTATCATAATCTCAAAATTCAGGATATACTAAAAAAATATAGTATCAAAACAGTTCGGTACTGGCAAAAAAATAGACACAGAGTGGAACAGAATAGATATCCCTAAAATAAATCCACATTATATGGTCAGTTAGTCTACAACAATGGAGGCAAGAATATGCAATGAGGAAAAGACAGTTTCTTCAACAAATAGTGCTGGAAAAACTGAACTACATGCAAAAGAATGAAACTGGACCACTTTCTTACACCAAACACAAAATAAACCCAAAATGTATTAAAAACTTAAATGTAAGACCAGATTTCTTAAAACTCCTAGAAGAGAACATAGAAAGAAATTTCTTTTGACATCAACTTTAGCAACATTTTGCTAGATATGTCTCCTGAGGAAAGGGAAACAAAAGCAAAAATAAACTTTTGGGACTACATCAAAGTGACAAAATTTTACACAGCACAGGAAACCTTGAACAAAACAAAAAGGCAACCTTCTAAATGGGAGAAGATATTTGCAAATAATATATTTGAAAAGGCATTAATATCCAAAATATATAAAGAATGTCTACAACTCAACACCAAAACACACCACACACACACACACACACACACACACACACACACAGTCAGAAGAGGGGTGCCTCTTGACAGAAGAGGGGTGCCTGGGTGACTCAATTGGTTAGGTGTCGACTTCAGCTCAGGTCAGGTTCTCACAGTTCATGCAGTTGGGCCCTGCATCAGGCTTTACACTGTCAGGGTGAAGCCTGCTTTGGATCTCTCTCTCAAAAATAATAAACATTTTTAAAAATGGACAGAAGACCTGAAGATATATTTTCCCAAAGAGGGCAGATGTATATCAAAAGATGCTCAACATCACTGATCATCAGGGAAATGCAAATCAAAACCATTATAAAGTATTACTTCATACCAGTCAGAGTGGCTAGTATCAAAAACACAAGAAAAAACAAATGTTGGTGAAGATGTGGATGAAAAGAAACTCATACACTGTTGGTGGAAATGCCACTCTGGAAAAATGGTATGGAGTTTTGTCAATTTTTTTTTATTTTTTTAAAAAATTGAGTACCATTTGACTCAAATAATTCCAATACCAGGTATTAACCCAAGGAATGAAAACTCTAATTTAAAAAGGTACTTGGATTCCTATATTTTTGCAGCATTATTTACAATAGCCAAGATATGAAAGCAACCCAAGTTTTCATGGATTGGTAAATGGATAAAGAAGATGTGATATATAAATACAATGGAACTTTATGTAGCCATAAAAAAAGGATGAGATCTTGCCATTTGCAACAACATGGATAAACCCAGAAAGTCTTGCGCTAAATGAAATAAGTCAGAGAAAGATAAATATTATATAATTTCACTTTTATGTGTAACCCATAGAAACAAATAAATGACTAAACAAATAGCAGAATTAGACTGTAAATACAGAAAACAAACTGATGGTTGTCAAAGGGAAGGGGACTGATTGGTTGGGCAAAATGAGTGAAGAGTAGTGAGAGATACAGGCTTCCAGTTATAGAATAAATAACTCAGGTAAGTCAAGGAAATAAAAGGTACAGAGTAGAGAATATAGTCAATGGTATTGTAATAGCCGTGTATGGTGAGAGATGATACCTACACCTGTGGACCTAGCATAATGTACAGAGTTGTTGAATCACTATGTTATGCGCCTACAACTAATTTAACATTGAGTGTCATATAGTCAAATAAAACAATAAGTATTTTTTTATTTTTTTTTATATATGAAATTTATTGTCAAATTGGTTTCCATACAACACCCAGTGCTCATCCCAAAAGGTGCCCTCCTCAATACCCATCACCCACCCTCTCCTCCCTCCCACCCCCCATCAACCCTCAGTTTGCTCTCAGTTCTCAACAGTCTCTTATGCTTTGGCTCTCTCCCACTCTAACCTCTTTAGTATTTTTTACTCAAAAATAATAAAAAAGAAAGTTTTGCCTTGTCATACTGAACATCGAACTTTGAGATTTGAATTTCTTTTAATTGAAAAATGTCTACCTTGTGCACAAACACCCTCTTTGCTAGCATTGCTGTGATATTTGAAAAATGGAGAGCATTTTAATAGATAAAATATAGGAAGAGGGAATTTTAGTGGAGGAAGTAAGTGAAGACAAAGTTTTGAAGGCCAGAATGTTGGATTAGCCCTTATAGCCAGAAGAGATGTGAAACCCTTTATCTGCCACCTCCCATTGCACTCTCACTTCATCATTAGGTCCTCAATCTCTCTGCCAATTCTTCCTCTATGTCTTCAACAGGCTAGTATATACATAAGCTCTTTTCCAGTTTACATATGGATAGTACTTTTAAAATTGTCTTTGTTTGTTAACCTTTCCTGGGTTTTAAAAATCCAGGAAATATTTCTTAGGACTTTGCTCTCAAGTTCTCCCTCTTGTATACCTTCCAGGAAGGTATACAAAAATAAAAGGTTTGTGCAAAACAAATTTTCTGTAAGCTTTCAAACTAATGTCTCCCAAGAGAAATCAAATACATCAAGGAGATAACAAATTATGGTTAATTCTAAAAAAAACACTTTATTCAGAAGTGCACCTGTAATAGAAATCAAGTTTTTTAAATTTTAATGTTTATTTATTTTTGAGAGAGAGAGAGAGAGAGTTCTAGCAGGGAGGGGCAGAGAGAGAGGGAGGACAGAATCTGAAACAGGCTCCAGATTCTGATCTGTCAGCACAGAGCCTGATGCGGGACTTGAACTGGGGAATGGCAAGATCATGACCTGAGCTGAAGTCAGATGCTTAACCAACTGAGCCACCCAGGTGCCCCAGAAATCAAGTTTTTATGGTAAGATAGGGTCTGTAATAAAACTAGGAGCCTTTGACTATGAAAATTCCTCTGGGTAGACACACATCCTACCTAGTGTTTTCCATTAAATGTCAGCTCTATTCTTTATGTTGGACATAGGACTTTTGTTTAACCTTCAAGGTTATTTTCCAACCTATCATCGGGAGGCAGCCAAGGACTAGAAAGCCCCAAGATTTCCCTCTCCTGCCTTGACCAGGAAGGCCCCTTGTATACATCTGTACCTGCCTTCATAGACGCAGAATGATAATGTGCAAATCCAGCACTGTAATAAATATAGCCTACTTGGCAATGGGGCTATAAATAGAGTATGTTAGAACCAAAGGTGCATTCAGACTGCTTCTGTCAGAATAGACTAAGAAAGGAGGGTGTATTATTATAGCAGAAGCAAGTAGATGGGTTTTCTTTGCCAGTAAAAGCAGGGCATAATATACTCAACATGCCTACTGGTGCTGGAGCATAAATCAACCATCAGTTCTGAGCAGCACATAAAGGGCTTTCCCTCATCACAATTACTGAATATGAAGAGTTCCCATAGACAGCTCATCATTGCAAAAAAAGCAGTTAGTAATTTGGTCTTCTGTATTTTCTTGTGATGCTTGTAGTCGGTGGGTAGTATGGATGTAGATGTGACTCTACAGTGTTCAGCTGGTATGGCTGGGTGGAAAAGAGGGCATAGGTGAGCAGATCAGACACTGAGTAAATCAAAGCGGGACTTCTGAATACAAGGAAGATGTATCAGATGGCTCTAGGCAGCCACAATGAGTAGAGCTAAGAGGTCAGGGTAGGGCAATAGATGAAAGAATTTTCTATAAATCAGAGTTGTCTAAAGAAGGACTAACCTTCACTGGAACGATTATAGCAGAAAGTGATTGGCCACTTGGTCAAAGAATTAGGTTGGTCACAGATGCTGGAAGGGGGGCTGAAGGTAGCCTGGATGTTCACTCATGGTTCCTTCCATCTTCATGTGCTCTAATAAATCAACTTCTCTCAGAATACAAATTAAGTCACAGTCCACATGAAAGAGCTCATTATTCATTCAGGAAAATATGTCCATTTTTTTCATAGTCCCAAATAAGTTCAGAGTTCCCTCATCTAGCCACCAGTCACTTCAACTGCTCTTACCCTCAAGAATTTGGAATATTTTCATCTTTAAAATAAGATCAAAGTTGCCTCTGCTTGCATTATGAAAAGGGTTAAATTTGGGAAGATCTTTTGAATTATATATGCTCTTTTGAATGCACTAGGGATGCTTATTACATAAAGAAATCCTGTAAAAAATTAACCAGGATTTTAGGGGTCATTATTTTTATTTTCCATTTTTTGAGTCCATATTATGATCACCTATAGAGGCAGATGGACCCTCACCTAGGTTTGGTCCAGATGTCACAGCTGATGCTGCAACCATATACCAAGAAGATGTGACAAAGTTTATTACTTACATAACTGAGGTCACTGGAGAGGAGGGCATTCCTCTCAAACAGACCTGAAGTGGCTTGAGACAGCAAGAAAAGGAAATAGGCCTGGGTTTTTATTGTGTTTAGGAAATGGGTCTGGGGTGATAGTTCCCAATCTCATAAGGTGAAAGCTTGTGGTTTGAAATCTCCTGTTGGCACCAAAGGAAGGAATATCCAGAGTTTCTTATCTGTTTGTCCAGTTGTGAGGCACAAAGGCAAAAGGGTAGACACTAAAGCTGTCAGAAATCAGAAATCTAAAAATGGAGTCAAGGTTCTGGTCTAGGATCCCTGAACTCACCTCCATGGACACACCAATTTTATAGCTTTTTATAGATCAATTCCTCCTGAAGAACTGGGGATTGACTGAACAGTTTCTGTACAACAAAAAAACAGAGAGAATGGCAAGAGAAACAGAGACATGATAATGAAGGAAACCCCCAACCCCAACATTATGAACTGCAGTGGGTGGGGAGGTATAGTACTGAGAAACCATGAGTAGATTCATCTACCCTAGGGCACAATGAAAAAAGACACAATTTAAAAGAGCAACTAGTTTATAAAAGATCCATCCCCAGAACTCTGCCAAGTTTTGGAAGAGCTGCTGGAACTCTCTCTGGGTCAAAGCAGCCAGCTAATGCCACAGTTTACACTCCCCCTCTACCTGAGAGGACAGATAGGAGCAGGTTCCAGATGCCATAGCCAGTTTGTCACCCCAAGGTCCCTAGCCCACACCAGTGCCAGATACAACTGGGATATAGAAGAAAAAACTGTGATTTAAAAAATCAACTAACCAATAAAAAAAAAACAGCCTTGAAACTTTGTTAAATGGCAGGAGTGGGAGTGGGGATGATTGCTGGAAATCTCTCCAGTTGGAAGGGCTGGTGAAAACCTCAGTTTATGTTCCCCCTCCACCTTCATGATATGAAAAGGAACAGGGTCCCAGCACCTTAACCAACCTGTTGCCTCAGTGAGCCCAGGGCCATTAGCTCATACTACCCAAACTGTAACACTAAGGAGGCTTCAAGGCAGTACACACCAGGGCACCACTGACCAGTGCACACTACAGCTACAGTCTTTGCAGCAAGACAATACAGGTACAAGCACCTCAGAACACTACAGGCCCACCGCACTTCCACTTCAGACAGCTTCCTAGGGCATCCCCAATGAGGAGTGCTCTGGGACCTCCTGGCTGACACCTGCTTTGCCCCACCAGGGCACCTCTTACACTGAGCATCTCGGAATGCCCTGGCTTACACTCACTTTTGCTTCAGTTTTCCTGTCAGAACACCCTTTGTATGGAGAGCCTTGGGACACTTTGGTTTATACCCACTCCACCTTCAGCTGTCCTGTCAGGGCAGTCTTTGCTCAGAGAGCCGAGGATTACACCAGCCCATGCCCACTACTGCTTTAGCTGTCCTGCCAGGACACCTGTATGGAGAAACCTGGAACCACTTCTGCCCA
Organism: Herpailurus yagouaroundi; assembly: GCF_014898765.1. Taxonomy (NCBI): domain Eukaryota; kingdom Metazoa; phylum Chordata; class Mammalia; order Carnivora; family Felidae; genus Herpailurus; species Herpailurus yagouaroundi. The sequence continues at coordinate 2,296,516 of NW_024412469.1, read as the reverse complement.
TGCCCACTTTAGCTACAGCTGTCCTGTCAGGGTGCCCCCTACACACAGCACCCCAGGATGTCCCTGACACACCCTGTGTCCTCTTCAGCTACTCTGAAGCTTTGGCCTGTACACACTTCAGCTTCAGTCATCCCAGCAGGGCACTTTCTGTATGGAGAGGCTTAAGACCACACAGGTCCATCTGAGCTCCAGCCATCCTACCAGGGAGGCCCAAGCATAGCCCCAACCCCCAACCTATGCCATCCATAGCTCCAGCCTACCGTGAAAAGTCACCAAACACACAAGAGCTACACAAAGGACAACCATACACAAGATCATTCCTTTAAATTTAGGAATAGTTTGAAGTAGTTGTTTCACTTATTTCATAGAAACAAACATATTAAGAATAATTGGAAGACAGAGGAATATGCTCCAAAAAAAAAAAAAAAAAAAAAAAAAAACACCTCAGAAAAGGAACTGAGATGGAGGTCAGCAATATACCTGATAAAGAATTTAAAGTAATGATATATAAACCACATCTTCTTTATCCATTCTTCAGTTGGTGGGCATTTAGGCTCTTTCCATAATTTGGCTATTGTTGAAAGTACTACTATAAATATTGGGGTACATGTGCCCCTATGAATCAGCACTGTATCCTTTGGAGAACTTCCTAGTAGTGCTACTGTTGGACTATAAGGTAGTTCTATTTTTAATTTTTTGAGGAAACTCCACATTGTTTTCCAGAGTGGCTGCATAAGTTTGCATCCCCACCAACAGTGCAAGAGGATTCCCATTTCTCCACATCCTCACTATCATCTGTTTCCTGAGTTGTTAACTCTGACTGGTGTGAGGTGGTATCTAAGGGTGGTTTTGATTTGTATTTCCCTGATGATATGTGAGGAATACTACTTGGCAGTGAGAAAGAATGAAATGCTGCCATTTGAAGTAACATGGATGGAACTGAAGGGTAGTATGCTAAGTGAAGCAAGTCAGTCAGAGAAAAACAGATATCATATGTTTTCACTCATATGTGGAACTTGAGAAAGAACAGAAGACCATGGGGGAAGGGAAGGGGAAAAATAGTTATAAACAGAGAGGGAGGGAGACAAACCTTAAGAGACTCTTAAATACAGAGAACAAACAGGGTTGATGGCAGGGCAGGGGAGGGGAAAATGGGTGTTGGGCACTGAGGAGGGCACTGAGGAGGGCATTTTGGAATGAGCACTGGGTGTTGTATATAAGCGATAAATCACAGGAATCTACCCCCAAAACTAAGAACACTCTGTATACACTGTATGTTAGCCAACTTGACAATAAATTATATTAAAAAAATAAAATGAAATATAGATTATAAAAAAATAATGATGATAAAGGTGCTCTCATGTTGGAAAGAAAAGTGGATGTAGTCAGTGAAACATTGAACTGAGAAATGGAAACTATAAAAAAATTCTATATAGTATGAAGAATACAATAACTTAAATGAAAAAAATACACTAGGTGGAATCAATGGTAGATTAATGGATGCATAAAATGGATTAGTGATCCAGAAGACAGAGGAATGGAAAGGACACAAGCTGAATAGCAAAAAGTAAACTGAATTTTTATTTATTTATTTATTTAATTTATTTTTTTTTTACATTTTTTTTATTTATATATGAAATTTATTGTCAAATTGGTTTCCATACAACACCCAGTGCTCATCCCAAAAGGTGCCCTCCTCAATACCCATCACCCACCCTCTCCTCCCTCCCACCCCCCATCAACCCTCAGTTTGCTCTCAGTTCTCAACAGTCTCTTATGCTTTGGCTCTCTCCCACTCTAACCTCTTTTTTTTTTTTTTTTTTTTTTCCTTCCCCTCCCCCATGGGTTCCTGTTAAGTTTCTCAGGATCCACATAAGAGTGAAACCATATGGTATCTGTCTTTCTCTGTATGGCTTATTTCACTTAGCATCACACTCTCCAGTTCCATCCACGTTGCTACAAAAGGCCATATTTCATTTTTTCTCATTGCCACGTAGTATTCCATTGTGTATATAAACCACAATTTCTTTATCCATTCATCAGTTGATGGACATTTAGGCTCTTTCCATAATTTGGCTATTGTTGAGAGTGCTGCTATGAACATTGGGGTACAAGTGCCCCTATGCATCAGTACTCCTGTGTCCCTTGGATAAATTCCTAGCAGTGCTATTGCTGGGTCATAGGGTAGGTCTATTTTTAATTTTCTGAGGAACCTCCACACTGCTTTCCAGAGCGGCTGCACCAATTTGCATTCCCACCAACAGTGCAAGAGGGTTCCCGTTTCTCCACATCCTCTCCAGCATCTATAGTCTCCTGATTTGTTCATTTTGGCCACTCTGACTGGCGTGAGGTGATATCTGAGTGTGGTTTTGATTTGTATTTCCCTGATAAGGAGCGACGCTGAACATCTTTTCATGTGCCTGTTGGCCATCCGGATGTCTTCTTTAGAGAAGTGTCTATTCATATTTTCTGCCCATTTCTTCACTGGGTTATTTGCTTTTCGGGTGTGGAGTTTGGTGAGCTCTTTATAGATTTTGGATACTAGCCCTTTGTCCGATATGTCATATCGGATATGGGAAATATCTTTTCCCATTCCGTTGGTTGCCTTTTCGTTTTGTTGGTTGTTTCCTTTGCTGTGCAGAAGCTTTTTATCTTCATAAGGTCCCAGTAATTCACTTTTGCTTTTAATTCCCTTGCCTTTGGGGATGTGTCGAGTAAGAGATTGCTACGGCTGAGGTCAGAGAGGTCTTTTCCTGCTTTCTCCTCTAAGGTTTTGATGGTTTCCTGTCTCACATTCAGGTCCTTTATCCATTTTGAGTTTATTTTTGTGAATGGTGTGAGAAAGTGGTCTAGTTGCAACCTTCTGCATGTTGCTGTCCAGTTCTCCCAGCACCATTTGTTAAAGAGACTGTCTTTTTTCCATTGGATGTTCTTTCCTGCTTTGTCAAAGATGAGTTGGCCATACGTTTGTGGGTCTAGTTCTGGGGTTTCTATTCTATTCCATTGGTCTATGTGTCTGTTTTTGTGCCAATACCATGCTGTCTTGATGATGACAGCTTTGTAGTAGAGGCTAAAGTCTGGGATTGTGATGCCTCCTGCTTTGGTCTTCTTCTTCAAAATTACTTTGGCTATTCGGGGCCTTTTGTGGTTCCATATGAATTTGAGGATTGCTTGTTCTAGTTTCGAGAAGAATGCTGGTGCAATTTTGATTGGGATTGCATTGAATGTGTAGATAGCTTTGGGTAGTATTGACATTTTGACAATATTTATTCTTCCAATCCAGGAGCAGGGAATGTCTTTCCATTTCTTTAAATCTTCTTCAATTTCCTTCATAAGCTTTCTATAGTTTTCAGCATACAGATCTTGTACATCTTTGGTTAGATTTATTCCTAGGTATTTTATGCTTCTTGGTGCAATTGTGAATGGGATCAGTTTCCTTATTTGTCTTTCTGTTACTTCATTGTTAGTGTATAAGAATGCAACTGATTTCTGTACATTGATTTTGTATCCTGCAACTTTGCTGAATTCATGTATCAGTTCTAGCAGACTTTTGGTGGAGTCTGTCGGATTTTCCATGTATAATATCATGTCATCTGCAAAAAGCGAAAGCTTGACTTCATCTTTGCCAATTTTGATGCCTTTGATTTCCTTTTGTTGTCTGATTGCTGATGCTAGAACTTCCAGCACTATGTTAAACAACAGCGGTGAGAGTGGGCATCCCTGTCGTGTTCCTGATCTCAGGGAAAAAGCTCTCAGTTTTTCCCCGTTGAGGATGATGTTAGCTGTGGGCTTTTCATAAATGGCTTTGATGATCTTTAAGTATGTTCCTTCTATCCCGACTTTCTCAAGGGTTTTTATTAAGAAAGGGTGCTGGATTTTGTCAAAGGCCTTTTCTGCATCGATTGACAGGATCATATGGTTTTTCTCTTTTTTTTTTTTGTTAATGTGGTGTATCACGTTGATTGATTTGCGAATGTTGAACCAGCCCTGCATCCCAGGAATGAATCCCACTTGATCATGGTGAACAATTCTTTTTATATGCCGTTGAATTCGATTTGCTAGTATCTTATTGAGAATTTTGGCATCCATATTCATCAGGGATATTGGCCTGTAGTTCTCTTTTTTTACTGGGTCTCTGTCTGGTTTAGGAATCAAAGTAATACTGGCTTCATAGAATGAGTCTGGAAGTTTTCCTTCCCTTTCTATTTCTTGGAATAGCTTGAGAAGGATAGGTATTATCTCTGCTTTAAACGTCTGGTAGAACTCCCCTGGGAAGCCATCTGGTCCTGGACTCTTATTTGTTGGGAGATTTTTGATAACCGATTCAATTTCTTCGCTGGTGATGGGTCTGTTCAAGCTTTCTATTTCCTCCTGATTGAGTTTTGGAAGAGTGTGGGTGTTCAGGAATTTGTCCATTTCTTCCAGGTTGTCCAATTTGTTGCCATATAATTTTTCATAGTATTCCCTGATAATTGTTTGTATCTCTGAGGGATTGGTTGTAATAATTCCATTTTCATTCATGATTTTATCTATTTGGGTCATCTCCCGTTTCTTTTTGAGAAGCCTGGCTAGAGGTTTGTCAATTTTGTTTATTTTTTCAAAAAACCAACTCTTGGTTTCATTGATCTGCTCTACAGTTTTTTTAGATTCTATATTGTTCATTTCTGCTCTGATCTTTATTATTTCTCTTCTTCTGCTGGGTTTAGGCTGCCTTTGCTGTTCTGCTTCTATTTCCTTTAGGTGTGCTGTTAGATTTTGTATTTGGGATTTTTCTTGTTTCTTGAGATAAGCCTGGATTGCAATGTATTTTCCTCTCAGGACTGCCTTCGCTGCGTCCCAAAGCGTTTGGATTGTTGTATTTTCATTTTCGTTTGTTTCCATATATTTTTTAATTTCTTCTCTAATTGCCTGGTTGACCCACTCATTCGTTAGTAGGGTGTTCTTTAACCTCCATGCTTTTGGAGGTTTTCCAGTCTTTTTTCTGTGGTTGATTTCAAGCTTCATAGCATTGTGGTCTGAAAGTATGCATGGTATGATTTCAATTCTTGTAAACTTATGAAGGGCTGTTTTGTGACCCAGTATATGATCTATCTTGGAGAATGTTCCATGTGCACTCGAGAAGAAAGTATATTCTGTTGCTTTGGGATGCAGAGTTCTAAATACATCTGTCAAGTCCATCTGATCCAATGTCTCATTCAGGGCCCTTGTTTCTTTATTGACCGTGTGTCTAGATGATCTATCCATTTCTGTAAGTGGGGTGTTAAAGTCCCCTGCAATGACCACATTCTTATCAATAAGGTTGCTTGTGTTTATGAGTAATTGTTTTATATATTTGGGCGCTCCGGTATTCGGCGCATAGACATTTATAATTGTTAGCTCTTCCTGATGGATAGACCCTGTCACTATTATATAATGTCCTTCTTCATCTCTTGTTACAGCCTTTAATTTAAAGTCTAGTTTGTCTGATATAAGTATGGCTACTCCAGCTTTCTTTTGGCTTCCAGTAGCATGATAAATAGTTCTCCATCCCCTCACTCTCAATCTGAAGGTGTCCTCAGGTCTAAAATGAGTCTCTTGTAGACAGCAAATAGATGGGTCTTGTTTTTGTATCCATTCTGATACCCTATGTCTTTTGGTTGGCGCATTTAATCCATTTACATTCAGTGTTATTATAGAAAGATATGGGTTTAGAGTCATTGTGATGTCTGTATGTTTTATGCTTGTAGTGATGTCTCTGGTACTTTGTCTCACAGGGTCCCCCTTAGGATCTCTTGTAGGGCTGGTTTAGTGGTGACAAATTCCTTCAGTTTTTGTTTGTTTGGGAAGACCTTTATCTCTCCTTCTATTCTAAATGACAGGCTTGCTGGATAAAGGATTCTCGGCTGCATATTTTTTCTGTCTAGCAAACTGAAAATCTCGTGCCAACTCTTTCTGGCCTGCCAAGTTTCAAAAGAGAGATCAGTCACGAGTCTTATAGGTCTCCCTTTATATGTGAGGGCACGTTTACCCCTTGCTGCTTTCAGAATTTTCTCTTTATCCTTGTACTTTGCCAGTTTCACTATGATATGTCGTGCAGAAGATCGATTCAAGTGACGTCTGAAGGGAGTTCTCTGTGCCTCTTGGATTTCAATGCCTTTTTCCTTCCCCACTTCAGGGAAGTTCTCAGCTATTATTTCTTCAAGTACCCCTTCAGCACCTTTCCCTCTCTCTTCCTCCTCTGGGATACCAATTATGCGTATATTATTTCTTTTTAGTGTATCACTTAGTTCTCTAATTTTCCCCTCATACTCCTGGATTTTTTTATCTCTCTTTTTCTCAGCTTCCTCTTTTTCCATAACTTTATCTTCTAGTTCACCTATTCTCTCCTCTGCCTCTTCAATCCGAGCCGTGGTGGTTTCCATTTTGTTATGCATTTCATTTAAAGCGTTTTTCAGCTCCTCGTGACTGTTCCTTAGTCCCTTGATCTCTGTAGCAAGAGATTCTCTGCTGTCGGCTATACTGTTTTCAAGCCCAGCGATTAATTTTATGACTATTATTCTAAATTCACTTTCTGTTATATTATTTAAATCCTTTTTGATCAGCTCATTAGCTGTTGTTATTTCCTGGAGATTCTTCTGAGGGGAATTCTTCCGCTTGGTCATTTTGGATAGTCCCTGGCGTGGTGAGGACCTGCAGGGCACTTCCCCTGTGCTGTGGTGTATAACTGGAGTTGGTGGGCGGAGCCGCAGTCAGACCTGATGTCTGCCCCAGCCCACCGCTGGGGCCACAGTCAGACTGGTGCGTGCCTTCTCTTCCCCTCTCCTAGGGGCGGGATTCACTGTGGGGTGGGGTGGCCTGTCTGGGCTACTTGCACACTGCCAGGCTTGTGATGCTGGGGATCTGGCGTCTTAGCTGGGGTGGGTAGGCAAGGTGCACAGGGGCAGGAGGGGCAGGCTTAGCTTGCTTCTCCTTAGGTGATCCACTTCAGGAGGGGCCCTGTGGCAGCAGCAGGGAGTTAGATCCGCTGCCGGAGGTTTGGCTCCGCAGAAGCGCAGAGTTGGGTGTTTGCGCAGAGCGAGCAAGTTCCCTTGCAGGAACTGGTTCTCTTTGGGATTTTGGCTGGGGGATGGGCGGGGAAGATGGCGCTGGCGAGCGCCTTTGTTCCCCACCAAACTGAGCTCTGTCGTCCGGGGGTCAGCAGCTTTCCTTCCCTTTGTCCTCCAGCCTTCCCGCTTTCTGAGCAGACCTGTTAACTTATGACCTCCCAGCCGCTAAGTCGCGCTTGCTGTCGGAACACAGTCCGGCAGGCCTCTCCGCTTTTTGCAAGCCAGACTCGGGGGCTCTGCTTGGCCGGCGAGCCGCCCCTCCGCCCCGGCTCCCTCCCGCCAGTCCGTGGAGCGCGCACCGCCTCGCCGCCCTTCCTACCCTCTTCCGTGGGCCTCTCGTCTGCGCTTGGCTCCAGCGACTCCGTTCTGCCTAAACTGAATTTTTAAAATGAGGGTAAGTTAAGGGATGTCTTGGACAACATCAAGCAAACAAGCATTCATATTAGAGGGATCCCACAAGGAGATGAGAAAGAGGCAGAAAACTTATATGAAGAAATAATAGCTGAAAATTTCCCTAACTTAAGGAACAAAATAAACATTCAGTTTTGGGAAACACAGAGAGTTCCAAACACAATGGACCCGCCCTCTCCAAATCAACACCATGAAACATAATAATTAAAATGTCAAAGGTTAAAGGTAAAGAGAAAATTTAAAAGCAGCAAGAGAGGAACAAAAAGTTATGTACAAGGAAACCCCATAAAGTTTTCAGCTGATTTTTCAGGAGAAACTTTGCAGGCCAGAAGGGACAGGCGTGATATATTAAAAGTGTTGAAAGGAAAAACCTGTAACCAAGAATATTCTATCCAGCAATATTATCATTCAGAATTGAAGAAAAGATAAAGAATTTCCCACACAAAGTTGAAGGAATTTATCACCACTAAATGGACCTAATAATAAATGTTAAGGGGACCTCTTTAAATGGGAAAAAGGTCATAATTAACACGAGAAAATTATGAAAGAACAAAAAGTTGCTGTGGAGAGACTTGTGGAGAAAAAGGAACTCTGTTGCACTGTTGGTGGGAATGCAAACTGGTGCAACCACTGTGGAAAACAGTATGGAGTTTCCTTAAAAAAATTAAAATATAACTACCCTATGATCCAGTAACTGTGCTATTGAGTATTTACCCAAAAAATAGAAAAACACTAATTCAAAAGGATACATGTACCCCTATGTTTATAGCAGCGTTATTTACAATAGCCAAATGAAGCAGCCTGCATCCATCAACAGATAAATAAGTAAAGAAGATGTGAGGGGCACCTGGGTGGCTCAGTCGGTTGGGTGTCCGACTTCGGCTCAGGTTATGATGTCACAGTCTGTGAGTTCGAGCCCCGCGTCGGGCTCTGTGCTGACAGCTCAGAGCCTGGAGCCTGCTTTGGATTCTGTGTCTCCCTCTCTCTCTGCCCCTCCCCTGCTCAGGCTCTGTCTCTCTGTCTCAAAAATAAATAAAAACATTTAAAAAATTAAACAAAAAGAAGATGAGGGGCGCCTGGGTGGCGCAGTCGGTTAAGCGTCCGACTTCAGCCAGGTCACGATCTCGCGGTCCGTGAGTTCGAGCCCCGCGTCGGGCTCTGGGCTGATGGCTCAGAGCCTGGAGCCTGTTTCCGATTCTGTGTCTCCCTCTCTCTCTGCCCCTCCCCTGCTCATGCTCTGTCTCTCTCTGTCCCAAAAATAAATAAACGTTGAAAAAAAAAATTTAAAAAAAAAAAAAAAAGATGTGAGATTATCTATCTGTCTATCTATCTATCTATCTATCTATGATGGAATATTATTCAGCCATAAAAAGAATAAAATCTTGCCATTTGTAATGACATAGATGGAGGTAAGGTATAATGCTAAGTCAAATAAATCCGTCAGAGAAAGACAAATACTATATAGTTTCACTCATATGTGGAATTTAAAAAAATAAAACAAATGAGCAAAGGAAAAAAGAGAGAGAGAGAAGACAAGAAACAGACTCTTAACTATTGAGAACAAATTGGTGGTTACCAAAGGGGAGGTAGATGGGCAGATAGGGGAAATTGATGATGGGATTAAGGAATACAATTACTGTGATGAGGATTGGGTGATGTATGAAGTTGTTGAATCACCATATTGTACACTTGAAACTAATATAACACTGTATGTTAACTATACTGTAATCAAAATTAAAAAAGAGCTTCTAACATCTACAAAAAATTAATTAATTAAAGTCATCTTAAAATAATACAACCAAAAAGAAAATTAGCAATAAAATGATGTCAAATTTGACAGTATGTATGCTAAATGTGGAGGAGAAAATTTAAAACAAAAGTGTTTTTTTTTCAGAATTGAACTTAAATGACAATCAACTTAATATAGATTGCTCTGTACTTCGAAGGATATATATGAACTTCATGGTAACCACAAACCCAAAACCTATTATAGATACACAAAAAATAAAGAGAAAGAAAATCAAACATAACATTACAAAAAACACTCAGTCACAAAAAAAGAGAGCAAATAAAGAAGGAAACAGAAAACTATAAAAATTACCAGAAAACAATTAACAAAATGACAGTAAATACATATTATCAAAAATTACTCTAAATGTAAATGATCAAAATGTTAAAATAAAAACATACAGGGTAGTGTAATGAATAAAAAAAGATCATTTTTATGCTGCCTACAAGAGGTGCATTTCAGATCTAAAAGCATATACAGGCTACAAGTAGAAGGATGAAAGTGACATTCCATTCAAATAGAAGTAAATAAAAAGCTGGGGTAGCAATACTTAACAGGTAAATCAGACTTTAAAACAAAGACTGTAGCAAGGGACAAAGAAGGATATTATATAAGGATAAAATGAACAATCTAACAAGAGAATGTAACAATTGTAAATATCTATGCACCCAAGATAGGAGCTCCTAAATACATAAAGCACATACTAACAGACATCAAGGAAGAAATTGATGATAATACAATAATAGTAGGTGACATTAAAACTCCACTTACATCAATGGATAGGGCATCCAGGCAGAAAATCAATAAGGAAACAATGTCTTCAGACAACACATTAGACCAGATGGACATAACATATTTGCAGAACATTAAATCCAAAAACAAAAGAATACATATTTGTTTCAAACACACATGGAACATTCTCCAGGATAGATCACATGTTAGGCCACAAAACAAGTCTCAGAAGTTTAAGAAGACTGAAATAATATCAAGCATCTCTTCTGATCTCAAGTGTATGAAACTAGAAATCAATTACAAAAAGAAAAAAAAAAGGAGTGAGGGGAAAGAACCCCAGAAACACATAGAGGCTAAACAACACATTTCCACAGAACCAATGGGTTAACAAAGAAACCAAAGGAGAAATTAAAAAAAAAAAAAAATCCATGGAGACAAATGTAAATGAAAACAGCATGGTCCAAAATCTTTGGGACTCAGGGAGAACAGTTCTAAGAAGAAAGCAATATAGGCCTACTTTAAGAAACAAAACAAAGCTTGAATAGTCATCAAAACAGCATGGTACTGGCACAAAAGTAGACATATAGATCAGTGGAACAGAATAGAGATCCCAGAAATAATCCCACATTTATACGGTCAGTTAGTCTCTAACAAAGGAGGAAAGAATATACAGTGGGGAATACAGTCTCTTCAATAAATGGTGCTGGGAAAACAGGACAGCAATATGCAAAAGAATGAAGTTGAATCACTTCTTACACCATACACAGAATAAATTCAAAATGGATGAAAACCTCCATTGTATATATATACCACATCTTCCTTATCCATTCATCTATCAATGGACTTTTGGGCTCTTTCCCTACTTTGGCTTGTTGATAGTGCTGCTATAAACATGGGGGTGCATGTGTCCCTTTGAAACAGCACACCTGTATTACTCAGCAATCAAAAAGAATGAAATCTTGCCATTTGCAACTATGTGGATGAAACTGGAGGCTATTATGCTAAGTCAAATTAGTCAGTCAGAGAAAGACAAAAATCATATGATTTCACTCATATGAGGACTTTGAGAGACAAAACAGATGAACATAAAGGAAGGGAAACAAAATACAAAAACAGGGAGGGGGACAAAACAGAAGAGACTCGTAAATATGGAGAACAAACTGAGGGTTACTGGAGGGGTTGTGGGAGGGGGGATGGGCTAAATGGGTAAAGGGCATTAAGGAATCTACTCCTGAAATGATTGTTTCACTATATGCTAACTAATTTGGGTGTAAATTTAAAAAAAATAAAAAAATAAAATTAAAAAAAAAAAGGATGAAAACCTAAATGTGAAATCTGAAACCATAACACTCCTAGAAGAGAACATAGGAAACAATTTCTTTGATATTAGTTATAGAAGCATTTTTCTAAATAGGTCTTCTAAGATAAGGGAAGCAAAATCAAAAATAAATTATGGGGACTACATCAAAGTAAAAAGCTTTCACACAACAAAGGAAACCATCAACAAAACAGAAAAGCAACCTGTTGAATGGGAGAAGATATTTTCAGGTGATGTATCTGATAAGAGGTTAATATTCAAAATTCATAAAGATCTACAGCTCAACATTTAAAAAGCAAACAATCCAATTAAAAAATGGGCAGAGCAGGGCGCCTGGGTGGCGCAGTCGGTTAAGCGTCCGACTTCAGCCAGGTCACGATCTCGCGGTCCGTGAGTTCGAGCCCCGCATCAGGCTCTGGGCTGATGGCTCAGAGCCTGGAGCCTGTTTCCGATTCTGTGTCTCCCTCTCTCTCTGCTCCTCCCCCGTTCATGCTCTGTCTCTCTCTGTCCCAAAAATAAAAATAAACGTTGAAAAAAAAAAATGGGCAGAGAACCAGATCAGACATTTTTCCAAATAATACATAGACATGGGCAACAGATATGAAAAGATGCTCAATATCACAATTATCAGGGAAATTTGAATCAAAATAACAGTAAGAAATCACTTTATACCATTAAAGTGTCTAGAATCAAAAAGACAGGAAATAAGTGTTGGTGAAGATGTGGAGAAAAAGGAACACTTGCACACTGTTGGTAGGTATGCGAATTGGTGCAGCTGCTATGGAAAACTGTATGGAGGTTCATCAAAAAATGAAAAATGGAAATACCATAATATCCAATAATTCCACTACTGGGTGTTACCCAAAGTAAATTAAAACACTAATTTGAAAAGATGTATGCATCTCTATGTTTATTGCAGCATTAATTACAAGAGCCAAAATATGAATCAGCCGTGTCCATTGATAGATGAATGGATAAAGAAGTGGGGTGTGTGTGTGTGTGTGTGTGTATCATTTATATAATGGAATTTTAGCCATAAAAAGTGAGATTTTGCCATTTGCAATAACATGAATGGAGCTAGAAAGAGTTATGCTAAGAGAAAGATAAATACCATATGATTTCACTTATATGAATAAACAAACAAATCAACATATAAATACAGAGAACAAACTGATGGTTGCCAGAGGCAAAAGGGTAGGCGGATGGACAAAATGGGTGAAAGGGAGTGGGAGATACAGGCTTCCAGTTATAGAACAAAGAAGTCATGGGAATAAAAGTTACAGCATAGGAAATACAATCAATGGTATTGTAATAATGTTGTATGGTGATGAATGGTAGCTACATTTGTGGCAAGCATAGTATAAGATAAAGTTGAATCGCTATGCTGTATACCTGAAACTAATAAAACAGCATGTATCAAGTATACCCAAATAAAAAAATATATGGAGTCAAACTCATTACAATTAATTACAGTGGACACATGCTGCCTTTGCTTTGTCAACTCACATTTATACTTCTTCCTAGGTTTGGAGAATCTACCATAAGATAAATCTTACACAGTAGTAGAGATTTGCCTTTCAGCCACCAGGAACCAAAAAGTCCAGACAGTGGGTCTCTCTGAAGCTAAGAAGTTTGAATATAGGTAGGTAATCCAAACTAAGTCAAGCAGGAAACAGGATTCAGTCAGAGATCATGGTTCATGTTCAGTGTCAGCAAGAGCAGAAATACCAGTGGTGGCAACCAGCAGTAGTGACTGTGATTTCTTAATCAAACTTTTCTTACATGTTTTTGGCAAGACAGGCAATCTGCCTCCCTTGATTCTTTTTTATTTGTACGTTTGTTCTCCAGGCTTTCCATCTGTGTATGAGCCAGATAACATCTCTCCACAAATTCTTTTTACTTATGCTACCCAGTCAATTCCTGTTGTCTGCAATGAAGAATCCTGACTAGTTGATGAGTGTCACACACATAAACATGTGCACTCACAAATACATGTACATACACATACTCTGAATAGGAATAATACATTTATAGAGTAAACATAATGATAGATCAAGGAAATAGACTAACTTTGGCTTTTGAACAAGTCTGTAGTTATTGTTCAACAATTGCAGTGACTATATCTTAGCGATCTTTTCTAAAAAGGAAATATGCTAGCAGAAAATTCTAAGCTCCCTATTTTGCATTCAAGAATTAAAAAAAATGTGTTGAAACTATTGACCACAAGTCATAATTTTAATTAGTGATAAATTTTTAGAAGATTAGAAAATGGATGACACACATACCTTTGAGAATCTAAAGAACTGGGTGTATGAATATCCTGATGGAGGCACATATAAACATCGCCTATACCTTGACAATATGAGATTTAGGTTATAGCCAATTTGTTTGCCAAGTATGACCAGATACTCTCCTGTAACATTCTGCTCTTTAAGTACATGTTTTATTGTTATTTCTTATAGAATATAATCCTTAACCTTGCAGCAACAATTACTGAAAAAATGCTTTTTATATTTGTTATTGGATATTGTATTTACTCTGTTTATGTTGTTAGAGGAAAATGTATTTGTTAGGATATGTTTGTTGTAGAAAATTGAATGTAGTCATCCAAGTTGTAAAGTACACATCCATTCTGGGATAATTTTCTCATTATAAATGACTGTGCTAACTTTATGTTCTAAGCACATATAAATGTCTTGAAGTTACTCCCTAGTCAAAGAGCATTATGACCCTTCTCTCAGCTTTATTCCTGCATCTCAATTTCAGAAAACTAAGCTTGTAGTTCTGAAAGACTTATTTACAAAGGAAATGAGAAGATACTTTTAGCCACAGAAGAAAATAGAAGTTGTTGCCCTCTAACTATAAATAGTGAAAAGGTAAACATATCTATGCACAGACATACCTGTAACGGTCTTATCTGAAACTGGATACCGATATTTCTGAAAACTTGTATATTTCTGATATGCTACAAAGAAGAGCAAAATACACCTTGGGGTGGCAGATTTGTTTTCATGAATTGCTGCTCTATTGGGCTTTCAGGTTATCAAATGTAAAGCCAAGCTCCTATTCTGGAATACATAATGAGCGTAATTATTTAAAAGCTTTTCTTAGCTATGAGGAGAGTTGTTGTCTCTAAATTGTGTTGCTTGATAGCCATTGCTTACTGGAGACATGTTGGGCTATATTTTTTCTTTGAAACTGATTACTTGTTCACCAAGCTATTTCCTTTTCTTCCTGGGCATATACCTAGGCTATGTCTTCCAACTTTCATTGTAGGTAGGTGTGGCCATATGACTGAGTTCTAACCAATGGAAGATGAAAGAGTTCTGGTTCAGGCTTGGTGTGTAAAGAACTCCCAGATCGGATCCTCAGTGCTTCTACCCCTTTCTTTAGCTCGATGCAGATAAGCACATTATCCTTGGAAGCCATATGATGAATATGGCAGAGTCTCAATGTAGGTCCCAGAATTGCTGCCTAAAGAAGACACACTCAATTATAAAAATCCACTTTGAATTTTATGTAAGTGGGAAACAAATGTATATTACTTTTAAGTCATTACATATTTCTGGCTCAGCTTGTACAGTACACTGGTCTCTGCAATGTAGTGAATATATGATGCAGTCTGGGGAGAGAGATAGTGGAGTAACTAATATGGAGGAGCATAGCCTAGGGAGTGTAAGTGCAGCAATGTGTCATATTCAGTGAAACATTGTCTTTCTGCTTTGTAATCCTGAGTTGTAAAGTATTATTACCTGGTTTTGGATGTCTTTGGAAAATTAGGGAGGGAACTGTTTTCATTCTACTAAGCATTTGGGGTAGATGTCAGAACAGAACCTACAGGACAATCAATGGTAACAGTTCAGAGTAAGAACTGTCTGTGAAAATGGAAAATTCTTGTGGCAAATGGAAGAATTTCCTGGGAAATGCTCATAAATACATAAAGATAGAAACATGGTAAAAGCTACAGCCACATGACTTAGCCCTCTATTATTTGTATATTAAAAGGAGGGTGGCCCCTTGAAGCCTGGAGAAATTAGGATCTCTGAGTTATATAGTTGTACACATGGGCAAAATAATATTTCAGAGTACATACTACCATACGAATTCAGCCTGATTCATCATAGTTACAGACCTCTGACCACGTGGCAGATAAAGGAGTATCTTCAGAGTAGAGACAGCCCTCAAAAAGAAGCCACATTCTAAGCTTCTAAGTTTAAAAGACATCATAGTGTGAATCAGAAGTGATTTGCTCAGAAATACCAACAGGGTAACATTATTTTCTTTCTGCCCAACCTGTGCTTATAAATCCTCTGAGCTGCAGGGGCGCCTGGGTGGCTCAGTTGGTTGGGTGACCAACTTCGGCTCAGGTCATGATCTCACTGTTTGTGAGTTCAAGCCCCACGTGGGCTCTGTGCTGACAGCTCAGAGCCTGGAGCCTACTTCGGATTCTGTGTCTCCACCCTCTAACCCTCCCCTGCTCATGCTCTGTGTCTCCCTGTCTCTCAATAATGAATAAACATAAAAAAAAATTAAAAAATAAATCCTCTGAGCTGCAAAGGTGAAATGCAAAGAGTATAAGAAGAAAGGAAGCCACAAAGGAATGTTTCTTGCCCAGCATCCCTTTTATGTACAAATAGACGATATTGAGACTAAACGACATCCCAGAAGTTTGGGTACTTCTAGAGTAGAAAGACCTGTCCTGTTTCCTTTATGGAATGTTTTGAGTTTTTTGTTTGTTTGTTTTATTGTTTTTTAAGAGTTAAGTTGGCAAATATTTCCCACAGTACTGCCCTAGTCATGATAGAAATCAATAGACATGGGGGAAGGCAAATTTTGGCATCAGAGGGGACTAAGATGAGCATCTTATATTTTCTTCAGGTTAATAAGAGACACAGAGGGGTCCGCTGTACCCAGGAGCACAGAACTTTGTTTTTTTTGTTTTGTTTTGTTTTTTTTAATTTTTTTTCAACGTTTAGTTATTTTTGGGACAGAGAGAGACAGAGCATGAACGGGGGAGGGGCAGAGAGAGAGGGAGACACAGAATCGGAAACAGGCTCCAGGCTCTGAGCCATCAGCCCAGAGCCCGACGCGGGGCTCGAACTCACGGACCGCGAGATTGTGACCTGACTGAAGTCGGACGCTTAACCGACTGCGCCACCCAGGCGCCCCAGAACTTTGTTGAGAAATAGCCTGTAAGCCTGTCTGGGGATTCCTTTGACTGTTCCAGGGAGTCCACATCAGAATGTATGAGTACACTACCCAAGCTGGAGACTGAAGGAGGACACAGCTGTGGTTTATGAAAGATTGCCAACATCAGAGAACTGAGTGAGTACTGAATGAACATCGGCAAACTGCTCAGTCACTAACTTCTGAAGGAAGAATTTGGGCATCCCCAGGGGCAAAACATGATGAGCCAGAGCATCATCAATGGCTGAGAAAAGATAAAAGCAAGAAATAAAGTGGTCCTTCACCAGCATCACTACTGGGCTGTTGGCAATGCTATTTAAAATTTTGGATATGGCTAGAGGAGATTCTGAGGGAGGAAAAAAGGGGAAACTGTTAGAACTAAATCATAAACTAGAAACAATTGACTTCTTATTGAATCAGCTTTAAAAAAAAAACTAAAAATGATTTTTATTTTCTACTATTAACAGAAATGGGGGTTGGCCAGTTGCTAGTTCTTTTGGAATGCTGTTTTTTTTGATTCAAGGGACAAATCTCCTCCTTAAAAGCAAAGAGCTGAGTTAGATAACAAATAGGTGATATATTTATAAATTTATTGGCAGATAAGGAATTTTCTAGAATCTTAGGTTAAAGCCAGACTATGACTGAGGTGTGCATGTGTGTGAGTATATGTGTATGTATGAGTGTGTGTGTGTGTGTGTGTGTGTGTGTGCATGCACATAGTGATCAGAGTGAAGGTATTGAGAAGGAAACAATGGAGAGAAGATAGGTAACTCAAACTCAAACATTCAAGATTGCCCAATCTTGGAATGGGTAGACAAATGCGGAAGTCAAATTTTTGATCTCCCTGTTTCCTTTCTCTTATTCTTTAGTTTTCTCTCCTCCTCCATTTTTATTTCTCAAGAAGAAAGATAACTCAAACCCTTCCAATAGTTGAGCATATACTACCTCCCTTCTCTATCATCTGCTCTAGATGACTCTTGACCTATTAGGTTCCTTGCAATCTTCTTTGTGGTTTCATGCTCAAGGACACCACTAGTGATTTCACTTGTTTTCCATTTAATCTCACAAAGCCATACAAGCTCCACTTGAATGAATCCCCCCAATTAGGCATTCTATCAGCAGAAAATATGCCATTTCCTTAGCTCATGTTGGGCTCTTAACCATGCAATCCTGAGATGTTGCCACTTGGGGACATAACTGGCAGTGCCAAAAGAAGCACTGACAATTCTCAGGTAGTAACTCCCAAAACTTGGGAATTAGTGCTGAGAGACTTCAACAATGGAACTATATAACAGGATTTGAAGTGAGAAAGAAAGGGGCTCCCTCTCCTCAAGTCCTTCATCCAAAGAAATGACAAGGAAATGTACAGAGGCAGGGTCAGTTCCAAAAAGATGTATGGAGCCAGACAGTAGAGCACAGGCAAGGAGTAGAGCCTCTGCTCAAGGAAATCCTTGTTATCAACAGCAATCTTTCCTGTATCCTTAAAGATCATCTGAGATGTCACCATGAAGTCATCCTAAGTCTCCTATTTAAATATTTCCTAATCAGGGGCATCTGGGTGGCTCAGTTGGTTGTCTGACTTCGGCTCAGGTCATGATCTCACGGTTTGTGAGTTTGAGCCCTGCATCGGGCTCTGCTGACAGCTCAGAGCCTAGAGCCTGCTTTGGATTCTATGTGTGTGTGTGTGTATGTGTGTGTGTGTGTCCTTCTCCCACTCACACTGTCCCTCAAAAAATGAAAAATGTTAAAAAAAATTTTAAAAATGTCCTAATCAGAATTTTTTTCTGCTAAACATCTTAGAACATCTAACATGTTAATAGGTTACCTCTTAACATTTAAATGTTCTCTGAGATATCTAAAATGGATTGGAAAATGGAATGAGGATGGGTAGAGAGTAAATATGCAGTTTTCTTAACCCCAAATTTATTGGATTGGAAAATATATATTCCCCAGAACTCCTCTTGCTGAAGTCTAGTGCTCCAAGGTATATAGCTTGCAAGGTATTGATAAATATTAAACTCTCAAGGGGAAAAAAAATCCAAAAGCTTGATTACAGTATAGCATTTCCCAAAGAATGTCTCCTGGAATTTTATACATGCATAACATTTGTCTGCAAAAGGATCCCATGCTTAAATAGGTTTAAGGAATTGCCCTTGCTAGAAGTTTGGCTTTTTGTCCACCTAAATAATTATTGATCAATCTATAACTTTTATCTTATCATCTTATCTTTGCAAGGTAATAACTTGTGTTTCTACTTGCAGCAGAAGGGGTTTTACATATGATTCATTGCTATTGCTCTTCTCCCCTGAGAACACCTTGAATACAGAAGGTGCTCAAGAAATGTTTGTTGAAGAAAAGAACAAAGGATAACATGGGAACCACAGCTGACAACAGATTATAGTTCTGGATGGAAGAGAGGTATGACCCCTGAATCTACCTTGAAAATAGGTCCATACTAGTCAGGAGAGCCATGTCATTCATGACTGAGCCCAAGCCCTTTTAAAAGTTTCAATATGGGGGCGCCTGGGTGGCGCAGTCGGTTAAGCCTCCGACTTCAGCCAGGTCACGATCTCGCGGTCCGTGAGTTCGAGCCCCGCGTCGGGCTCTGGGCTGATGGCTCAGAGCCTGGAGCCTGTTTCCGATTCTGTGTCTCCCTCTCTCTCTGCCCCTCCCCTGCTCATGCTCTGTCTCTCTCTGTCCCAAAAATAAATAAACGTTGAAAAAAAAAATAAAAAAAAAAAAAGTTTCAATATGGTCAGCCACGGTCTCTCAGAGTTGCATTCCTCATATATCTAGGGGAAAAGAGTAAAACACTTTGAGTGAAATGATGTCCAGAGGCTAAAATCAAACTTCTTGGATGTTGTCCAAGGCTGGCCTAGTATGCAGGGGTTTTGCCTTGAGTAGTGGTGGCAATATCTCCTCTGTGGAGATAATTGATCCCTAGCCCAGTGAGCAGATGTTATTAGAAGGAGGATGTGTGTAGCAAAGGAGTGCCCCAGGCTTTTGATAGCTTCCACCATGGTTTCAACAGGAAGCTAAAGAAGCTGGCACCATTATGTGTTTGCCTGCATCATCCTTGTGCTAAGAAAGCTACCTTTCTATATTTAGAAGCTAAACTTCTAAATATAAAACTCTAACCCCTTTCCTCACTATAACTTTGTCCTGCCACTGTTCAAATATGGCTAAGAGAGTAGCAAAAAACAGTTTGCCTGGTTGCTGATTACTTTGCTTAGGAGCCAAATTATCTCAGTGTGCCCTGACTGCTGGGAGTTCTAGCTATCAAGTTGTTGTGAAGGGAAGAAAAGGCAGGGTTGATCACTTCTTTCATAAATGCATTCCTTTGTTCATTCAGCAATGATTACTGAATGCCTACCTATGTCAAGAATTGATAAGTTGACTCTTTAATGGAAACCTGGCTGACTCACACAAACTTTGGACCCATCAAAAGCCTCTACGAGTGCTTGCATTTTACCTCTGGAAGTTATATAGGTTTCAGCCAATCACTTTCTCTGTTATTCCCATTCCTTAGCTTTCTGGATCCTTATCCCCACTTGACTCCATACCTCAGCTTCTACTATCCTTCTAACTAGTTGGTTTTCATATCACTAGACTTCTTCAGAGAAACAAAAGCAAAGAGAGACAAATATGAATAAGATTTAGTTTAAGGAATTGGCTCATTTAGTTGTAGGGACTGACAACTCTGAAGTCTAACCGGGAGGCTAAAACTCAGGCAAGATTTGATGTTGTCATCTTGAGTTTGAAATATTTAAGGTAAGCCTGCAGGTTTTAAATGTGGGCAGGAGTAGACATTGCAATCTTGAGTCTGAAAGTTGTAGGGAAGCCAGAAAACTGCAAACTCAGACAGATTTCTATGTTACTGTCTTAATGAAGAGTTACTTCTCCAGGAAATAGGTTTCTGGACTTAAGGCTTTCAACAGATTGAATGAAGCCCACAGACATAATCAAGGACAATCTCCTTTACTTAAAGCCAATTAATTGTAGATGTTAATTACAACTATAAAATACCTTCATAACAACATCTTGATTAGTGTTTGATCAAACAAGTAGGTACCCTAAGCTTGCCATGTTGATATACAATTTTAACCATCACATTTTGATATCTAGAATTTTGTCCTATTTTCCCCTGCATACTGACTCTACACCTTTAGATTACCACCTACATCAGGTTTGGGGTGGGGGAGAGAATCAGAAAAGTACAATGTATATATGAAAGAGATTTGGACCCAACCCTCAAGGAACTTCTGATGTAGGTAAAGAAATATCACTGAAAATAGCCTTCTTGGATTCTAAGTCTATGGGGCATAGTGGAAGGAGGGATTAGTTCCATTTATCATAGAGAAGATGAAATGTAAGGAATTCATGGAGTTGAAATTCTGTATTATGAGGATGAATACATAATTTCAGGTGGATAAATATCAAGAAAATACTTTGGGAAGAGGAAACTGAAAGAATGAAGACGTGTGGAATACTATGGAGTCCAGTTGCTTGCTTATCTTAAGAGAAAGAGGAGCAAGCCAAGTGGACAGAGAGAAGGTGAAGAAAGAGGACTTGGAATAGACTGAGATGGACTTTGGATGTCACAGTTAGTGGGTGTCACATTATTCCATAAGCAGCAAAAGGCAAAGACTTCCCCCAAGACACAGATAGTGAAAGCTCCCAACTACAAGGTTTGAGAAGATGAGGGGGTGATGGTTGATGTGACAAAGAGGAGAGAAGTGGCCTTGACAGAAGCCTGCCCCATCTAATTTCCTGGGCTGAACTTTATCCATGCATTAACATAATCAGGCACTAGTATCAGCTAGCACCTTCTCACAGGAGCCCCGTCCTCCTTTGCCAGGAGGCCAAAGGCATCTCACCCAATTTGTAGCTTGTCATCTGTTGGGATTTGCAGCTTCATCTGATCCAAAGCCTCATTAACATTAGACGCAAATGCTTTGGGATTTTTATGGCTGGTGTAACCTTTGTGCTAACCTTTGAGTTTGTGAGTTGCCCCTGATTTGCCCATCCCCTATGAAACCTTTAGCTATTCAACTCAGTTTGTAGAAAGGAAGGTGACTTTATCCTTTGAATTAAAAATAGTACAGGGGTGGGGCGGGGGGGGGGGGCTTTATTCACCATCTGACTTGGAGCTGATGTAGTTTAGATAAAAATTTATTATAATTTTCTCAGATATATGTGGCTATATAACTCAAGCAAATATTTAAAACATTTTCTTGAAATGAAATCATGGCTGGAGGTTAGAATCAAGGCTAATGCCAAGTGATGTATTATGTTGCCTACTTAAGGTGTCACCATGGAACATTTCCAATAATGTGAACTTCAGGAAGTTGACCCTGGGGGCCAAGAAAACCTGGAGCAGTGTATCTGAGGAACGGAGTAGTTCACTCTTGTCTAACCTGCTCCCTTTGTTCTGATAGTCAGAGTATGGACTAGGCACCTTGTTTATAAGCTTCTAAACTGAGTCTAAGGAATTTGAGTCATTGAGAGGCTTTAAGATCTTAATACCATTTTTCAACTTGCCTCCAAAAATCTCAGAGTGGAGGAATTGTAAGTTTTCTCCAAGCCAACACAGAATATCTTTTTTCTCTCTTTCTCTCTCTTTCTCTAGGTGCTTTGGACAGCAACAGAGAAAAAAAATAGAAACATAAAGATGAGTAAATCCCAATTTACAACATACTTTGCAATCACCACAATGTTTGTAAGGTACGTAATTCAACTAGTTATCTCACTTTTTAAAATGGGATTCAAGAGGATTGGTGGAAGAATAGAGACTCCATCTAAGTCTTCTTACAGACAAGTCCACTTATTTCCATTTAATTTCCCTACCATTAGAAAGGCAGTATTCTATTCTTTTTTTTTTTAATTAAAAAAAATTTAACGTTTATTTATTTTTGAGACAGAGAGAGACAGAGCATGAACGGGGGAGGGGCAGAGAGAGAGGGAGACACAGAATCAGAAGCAGGCTCCAGGCTCTGAGCCATCAGCCCAGAGCCCAATGCGGGGCTCGAACTCATGGACCGCGAGATCGTGACCTAAGCTGAAGTCGGACGCTTAACCGACTGAGCCACCCAGGCGCCCCAGCAGTATTCTATTCTTAAAGAAAAGGTAGTAGGTGCAATTGTGCCAAATAACAATGCTTTCTCAATTCCTCAAGCAATATGATGCATTCTAAGAGTAACTTAACAAGATGAAAAGGAAGAAGTATGACACCAAGACTGTGTAATTCATAGAAAAGTTCCTTAAAGGGAAACGTCATTTTATATGCTTAATTTATCACTTATATATATATATATATATATATATATATATATATATATATATCACAGGGTCCTCCTTAACTCTCCTATCCCTACTTTCTTTAGTATTAGAACTCTGCTAAACCTCTTCCCACCTTCTGTTTGTGGATAGTATCACAAGTGATTTATCCTAAATGCAATGTGTAATTCACATTGAAAAAGTACTATTTAATTTAGCATTACTAAAAGTTTCCATTGGCCTTCCTTGCTCCATTTTGTGCTGAACGTTTAGATAAGAATTAGAAATACCAGTCCTACCACATGAAGGATGATTTCAATGAGCCAATTATATATGAATAAGATTTGTTTTCTAAAAATTGTCTCCACTTATTACACTTTGTTTCCCAGGTGTTTCAGGGTGTCTGGGTATAGTTTGGTTTTTTTTCCCCCCAAAATCATATGTAAAACCACCTTCCTGTAAATTTCAGTTTATGGGAAATGCAGGTGACTATTCCCCATTACTGGCTATATTAGATCATTACACTAATGATGGCCAGTGAATCACACCTTTGGATGTATAATCCCTGTCAGGATAATCCATACCTTTGTGTAATCCCTTCCCACACTGAAATATCACATAAAAAGAAAAGAACAAACTTAATTCACTTCCTCAGAGAAGCAGATGTCAAGACTTGATCAGATGTGCAAGACATTCATTGTGGAGAAAATACAGAAGGGAATAAGGGGAGGGAACTGGAAGGGCAGGGAGGGCCATCCTAATATGATATCGGTCTCACCCCTATAAAGGGAGGGGGCTAGGGAAGAGCATTGCATATGTTGCATGTGGTTCTAGAAAAGTTTCAGTTGTGCTGCTGAGCAGTTCTGAGGCAGGAGGCAAAGTTGCCTATATCACAGAAATGGATCTGTCTTCCTATGGCTACCAAGCTAAGTAGTTTGCTCATAGGAACTGTGGCTTCCACATGAACAAGGCAGTGGACACAAAACCAGCAGCTTGGGCTGTGAGTTAATCTTCCCCCAACCAGGAGATCTGAGTGCCCTATATTCATGGTCACCTCAGGTATGTACAACAATTCTCCAACTTCACATTTCCCAGTTCTTACCACCAGAGAAAACTGATACTTTTCCCTTAATTTTGGTTGAAATAATCTAGTGGAAGGATCTAAATGGTCCAGCTGTGTTCAGTGCTAAAGCCTGTTCTAAATCAGTTTTGTCCAGATAGATGGTAGCATATGTGGTCCTAGAGGCATGGCATGGGAAGTCCATCTCTATCTCTATGTGGAGGAGGGATATCTTTCTTAGAGGGGACACATTATGAGCCAGGCAGTCACCCATGCTGGGAAGAAGAGGAACAAATAGATGTAGCCAGAAGACTCCAGCCCATATGTTAGGTGTTATGATGTCAGCCTATGAGCTCCCACCTATGACCGTAGTCCCTGAAGCTCTTAATTTAAAATAAATCATTCCTTCTCCTCTAAGTGCATAGTATTTCCCCTTATTAGTTGATGAATTATATGGAGATTAAATGAGTTAATACATTCAAGGAGTTTAGAACAGAGCTAGCCAAGGGTGAGTGACTGTTAAAGAAGTGTTGGCTGTAATTACCATTTTTACTATTATTAAATTTACTGAGACACGTACCTATCTCCCTCACTAGATTACACGTCCCTTACAATCACGGACTATTTCCTGGACATTTTAGTACACTGCAGAACACATCAGTCTCCCAATGAATGCCTAGTGAATTGAATAGAATCTGCTTTCAAGATTACTCTGAGGAGAAAGCATCTGAAATGCTGGAGAGCCCCCATACCACAACAGTGCATGAGCTTTTGTTCTGCTGTCAGATCTTAATTATCTACGTGTAGAGTCTCCACTTCTTGAATTAGCCACAGCACATGTTTAATCCCCTGTCACCAAAATGCTTCTGGGACTGTGCCTTGAATTGGGATCACTTGGGAAGGGAAAGTAATTTTAGTAATTAACCCATGAAGAACATGATCAAAAAGGTTAATTTTCTTCTCCCAAGAGCACACAATACACACAGAAATGCTTTTTATATTCTCCACCCTTTCCTCTCTTCTGCATTAGTATGAATGGTTGAAGGCTTCCTATAAACATCACAATTATTGCTTAATCAATGAAAATGCTAGAAGTGATGATCTCTAGGTGGTAGGATTAGAGATAATTTTTTCAAATTTTTTTCATATCTTTTCAATTTTTTAAATGAGAAATTTGTCTTATAACAAGGAAGTTCCCTTCTTACTCCTACTTACCTAATCACTGTTTAATTGTGTTATAATAAATTTCATGGTGCTTGTAAAAATTCCAGAATTAATTAATTAACATTAAATGCACCATTGTGTGACATTGGTTAAGTTAGGTAGTTTCTCTGAGTCTCAATTTTCTTATCTGTAAAGTGGAAATAAAATAATTAGCTTAAAAGGTTGGCATGAGAAATAAATAGCACAAGGAATAACACACAGTTTATGCTCTTAAATGTTTTAATTCCTTTTTTTTTAAACTGAGTTTTTGTAATCATAAGGAGCACACACCTCCACAGAGAAAATCCATGCATTTCAGCCATGAAATTGATAATAAAAATCCTCATATGATATATTTAAATGGTGGTACTGAACACAGTCGTTTTCTGAGATGTTTTTCGTAAATGTATTGTCCCCAACATTTGGTATTTGTGACTGAGGGTTGTTGTTGAACATTCTGATTCTTTATCTAAATAAATAACATGTGGGGTGCCTGGGTGGCTCAGTTGGTTGAGCGTCTGGGTTCGGCTCAGGTCATGATCTTACAGTCTGTGACTTGGAGCCCCGCATTGGGATCTGTGCTGACAGCTTGGAGCCTGGAGCCTGCATCAGATTCTGTGTCTCCCTCTCTCTCTGACCCTCCCTCACTCATGCTCGGTCTCTCTCTCTCTCTGAAAAATGAATAAACATTAAAAAATTTTAATAAATAAGAAACATGTTTCTGAGATGATTGCTAAAAAAGAACAAGACATCTCCCCACACACTTGCTCTGTCCCATCCTATGCTTTCTTTCTTTTTTTTAAAATAAATTTATTGAGGTATGATTGGCATACAAAAAGCTGTACATATTTAATGCATGCAACTTGATGAGTTTGGAGATAAGTATATATCCATGACACTATCTTCACAATCTATGTCATAAACATAAACCATAACCATAACGTTTAAAATGTTCTTCCCACCCTCTTTATACTTTCTGAAGGGAATGAAATTGGCCCTCCCAAGGCTTGTTGATTTGAAATACTGTGGAGAACAGCAATTTTACCTATACAGAGACTAATAACAAAATAGATATCTGTGAGAAAATACCCCAGATGATAGAAATTGCTTTATATACTGCAAGAGGGCTGAGGCATTCAACAAAAGTAAATTGGGACATTTCAGAAGAAAACAACAGCTTCCAACAGTAATAGTAATAACGATCAACATCAAACCTGAACATTTGTTGAGTGACAGCCATGTGCCATGCATTAAGCCAAGCATTTTACATCCATTATTTTACAATATCCCAGTGAAATGTCCTACTATCATGCCCTTTGGCAGATGAAAAAACTGAACTTTTGAAAGGTGAAGTGACATCCCTAAGATAATACAACTAGTAAACTACAGGGCCAGGCTTGTCTGGTTCAGGAACCTGAACATATACCATAACTAGTGTAGCATAGAACTGCATAGACCTTGAATGCTTGATAAATATCAGTAGCTTTGAATAGAAGAATGGTCCCAGGGGAAAAACAGAATGTCTCAAACTGGGAGAGACAAGTTTTCTACAGAGTCATGCAATCTACTCATAGTAACTGTGCATGATCATGATAGCTAGTTCTTTTTTTTTAATATGAAATTTATTGTCATGGTAGCTATTTCTATAGCAAATTAAAGACTATGGAAAGTCCCTTAGAGGAAGGAATTATAGTAGCTGTGCCTAGGGTTGGGAGCAACCTGATAAGATTTGAGATTTAAGGGATTTTCTGGAAAGCTACATTTGCAAAATTTGTTTATGTTTGGTTTGTTTATTAGCCTGACTTGAAGTGGTATTAGTTTTCTAGAGCTGCCTTAACAAAATACCACAGAATGAGTGACTCATACAACAGAAATGTATTTTCTCATGTATTTCTCTTTAGGCTGGTAGTTCAAGATCAAGTTTGGTTTCATCTGAAGGCCATAATGGAAAGATCTGTCCCAGGCCTTTCTGCTTGGCTTATAGATGGTCACTCTCTGCTTTGTCCTCACATATTTTTTCCCCTGTGACTCTGGTGTCTCTTCTTCTTATAAGGATACCGATCATATTGGATTAGGATCTCCATTAATAGCTTCATTTTATCTCAATCACCTCTTTAAAGACCCTATCTTCAAATATAGTTTCATTCTAAAGTCCTGGGGATTGAGACTTCAACATATTAATTTTGGGAGGACATAATTCATCCTATAACATTTTCTGATAGAAATAATTAGGGAAGGAGGCACTAGGTCTGTGCAAGTGGTGCCTTGTGTAATTTCAGTTGTGCAATGCAGCAGCTGTTGGGGGTCAGCATCCTGTGGGGTTGTCTCCAACTGTGTCCCTATCAGATCCCATCTGTGCATTACTGCATTACAAATCTACTGTGAACAGATGCTCTCTGTCAAATGAAACTCCTCCCCACACTTAAAGGGTATGTTGTGGAACCAAGCTGTCCAGTAGAGAGTATTTTCAGTACTAGATGCTAGGTAGTGGCTCGGGGCAAATAACTGTAATGCCATCACTCCTGCATGCATTTTTATCAAATTAGCATTGTCTACAGGAAGGTTGTTTGTGTTCAAGGAAGTAGAGTGATGTGGCTAGAGAGAATCTCAGTCTAACAGAGAGATAGGCAGATCAACACTATTCCAGAGTTATATAGGCTAGCAGTGAAGATTGACTGGTAACACCCTGTATTTTTATTCACACGGTGATTTGCTATGTCATTTGGATTCTGCATCTTCATTAGCTAATTCTCCTATCTCTTGGGCTGATTTGAGATAGGTTTTAGAAAGAAATAGCACATCAAAGGAGGCAGAGATCTAAACAGTGGCAGAACCAGGGTGTCTCCGGTAGATCACAGCTGGCAGATGGAACTGTGCATTGCCCTCTTTTCTCTACTTCTCCACTATCTCTTTTACAGATACCTGACCTAAAAAGCTTCCAGGATTACTGGGAATGGGACTCATATAATAGCTATATGATTCAAATCCAGACTTTTAAAAGCCTATACAGAGCACTGGGCAAGGATAGGAGGATGTATTAAAACAAAACAAAACACAAAGATCTATTATCAAGAAAAAAGGTTGGTACATTGAAACAGACTCACTAACCCAATAGGGGCTTCAGTTGTTGTCCTAGGTATTACAGAACTTGAATTAAGTGATATCACATAGATGGCATTTGTGTGCTCAGGCAAGACATACGTTATGTGTGTGCAATCTTGGTATCTCAGTGAACTCTAACTTGGTAACTCAGTGAACTGCATGACTGAGCAACTCTGCCTGACAGAGCATAACTCATAGGTAGTGACCTTCTTCTTCCCTTCTTGGATGACTCTCAGGTTGCCCCTGCACTTGAAAAATTAGAGAATTAGAGCCCAGTGACCAGAGTGATTGGTCAGAATCCATATCCAAGGATGCCATCTGAAACTGGCAAAGATATTATGGCGGCTGAAACACATCTTCATGTGGCCACATAGAAGCTTCTGTGGGAGGTCTGGCACTTCTGTGGGGACTTAAACCCTTGAGGCACTTTATAAGGTATCACTATGTTCAGGCTTCAAGCTAGCAAAATGTAGGTGCAATATTTATCTGTTATCTCTTGTCAGATACTGGTAAAACCTCAGCATTTAGGGATCATAATTAGCATGAGCAAATTTTGTTTCTGCTTTCATTCATAATTTGCTTTAGGTGAAAATATTTCTATTTTCTGAGGTGTTCTTATTTCCCGTGAGCTCCTTTTGCAGCTCAACCTTAAGCCTAGTAGGTGCTACTTAGGTAATTAGGGCAAGATTATGGAAAAGTAAGTATCATGGCAAAGACTAAAGAGGAACCTTGAATCTAAAAAGAAACTTTGTCCCACTGGAGGACACCTAAAAATGTAGTTGATGGAAAGGATAAAGCATTATATGTAACACTTAGGAACACTGAACAAGTGCTTGCTGCAAGGTAAGTACACTGTGAATGTTATTTGTTATTGTAATGCCAGGTCCTATCTCTTCATCCTGCCTTTCCAACTACCACAGGAACTCAAGACCTAGTAATCTCCTTGCTATTAATACTCAAGACGTTTCAAACTAACCCTATCACCTTCTACACTGAAGCTTCTCATGTGCTTCACAGTGGTGGAATCAGGATTTGAACTCAGGTACATTGACACTGAAATTCGCTTGCTTAATCATTATCCTATGCTGATGGTCCAGCTTAGTTAGCTTCCTCATCTCCTGACTTCTCTAAGTCGGCCTTGTTTCTTCCTGTCTCATGTTTTTCCTCATCCTAGGGGATAAATAGGGATTGGACCCCATCCTCCTGGAACTCAGCCAGTGCAAAGGAGAATATATTAAGTGGCAAACAAATGGTACAGACAAGTTCCTCAGAGAGAGAAAGAAATGTGTTTTTAAGGCCACAGTTTTGTTTAGTTTTGTTTTTTGTTTCCTGTAGGGATTAAAACATGAGCTCTCAGCTCCTCAGGTCTGCAAAAGATTTCTTTCATTCCTGAACTTTCCATAGGCTCCTGATTTATAATGTGTGTTCTCTGCAGATTGTCACAGAACAAGAAACTTGCCTAACCAAACATAATGGAGGCACCAGACCTCTGCTGACATTATTGGGGAGCATCAGCTTGCCTGCCATGGGGTGTGAACAGTCATCCAGAAAAAGAGAAAATAACATAAAGGAAAGGGTGACAGACTCCAAATGGAAGAGTGAACTCTCTTGAATAGCATTCCTAAGAACTACTTCCTCCCCAGGTTTTTCTGTGTTCTGCTTTGTATGTGCAGGACCAAGAAGATAAGAAGAAGAGGGTTTCTGTGCAGTGTTGCAAGCAAGTAGGATTGGAGTCTAGCCCTGTTTATTTTTTTAATTAGTTTCATGATTTTGAGAAAAACCCTGACCCTCTTTAAGACTCAATTCCCTCATTTCTCAAATTGATATGGTATGTCTGCTATGAAGATCAAAAGATGAAAAAGATGTAAAAGAATTTTAATTCATTCATATATTCTAATATGTATTGAGCTCCAAATAAGAGTCAGTTTCTGTGGTCTGTGACCATAGAAGGAGCCCCATATTCTAGGACCTGGGAAAGTCATTGAAACTTTCTTCCTTATTCTTCCCATGTCTAAGATGAAGCCAATAATGTTTTCTTCCCTAACATTCACAATGGAAGTATTTTAAATTTAAGGAAGAAAAGTGACAAAGAAAAGTTTTAGGAGTATATATAAAATTGCAATTGTTTTATCCACATTAGTATATACTTGAAGTCACTTGTGAAGAATCTAGTAGTTTTGTCAACACCACTATCGCTGGAAAGAGATCATTGCAGTTCAAATCCTACTACATATTGGCTATGTAACGTTAGACAAGTCACTTACCCTCCCTAAACCTCCCTTCCCAACTTTTTTTCGTAAAGAGTTTCTATATACAGAGTTGTTCCAAGGATTATTACAGAGTTGTTCTATATTGGGTTATTCTAAGGATTAAACATATATATTCACAATTGTAGATGGGAAATAAAGTCAGTAAAATTTAATGACTCACTCAAAATCTGAAGCAAAATAGGACCCAGAATATACGTACTTACTCAGCATTCTGCTGGCAAAATGCCTTAAAATTATCTATTTGTGGTATCTATATTCCCAAATACATATATATACTACATTACTCATTTAATTGTACTCTAAAGGAGTCTAACTACAAATTAAAAATCAAGACGATGACAGTGATAATAACTACAATGTCTTCAATACCCTGTGCTAGGTACTATACTAAATACTTTCCTACATTACCTAGAACCCTTTAGAATACCAGTAAGTATGATTGTTGACATCAGCTTATGGATGAAAAAACCAAGGCATAGAGAATTTAAATACCTTGCCCAAAGTTGTACAGGTAGTAGGTAGTAGAAATAGGTTTTGAAGGTGATCTTACTACAGTATCTGAATTCTTAACCACTATTAATCCAGGAAAGAAAAAGAAGAAAGAAAGAAAGAAAGAAAGAGAGAAAGAGAGAAA
The DNA here is from genome assembly GCF_014898765.1 of Herpailurus yagouaroundi. Classification (NCBI taxonomy): domain Eukaryota; kingdom Metazoa; phylum Chordata; class Mammalia; order Carnivora; family Felidae; genus Herpailurus; species Herpailurus yagouaroundi. The sequence continues at coordinate 2,265,449 of NW_024412469.1, read as the reverse complement.
GAGAGAAAGAAAGAAAGAAAGAAAGAAAGAAAGAAGAAAGAAAGAAAGAAAGAAAAGAGGAGAAAAGAAAACAAGCAAAATAAAGAAACGGAGAAAGATCTCCTTTTGAGGCTTCTGCCCCTTGTGGCCTGGCCTGGCATATCCTACATCTTATGAGCCAGATGGAGCCACTTGATCTGTTCCTGGTTTAGTGGTTGCCAGCCTTCTCAGTCAAGTCTATGCTGGACTTGGGCTACTACAGAGGAAATGAAAAGATATATCTCAAGTTCCATCCCTAGGAAGGGCAGAGCAGGGTGGGCAAGGGCAGCCATGGTGAAGGGATTGAGTGTTGAGCAGGGGCAGCAAATGCAACTTTCATCTGATGTTAGCTCTAGAATTGAGGGTGCTAATGTCGTGCTCAAATTAATTACTAAACATTGTAGCTGAGCCCTTAAGAACAAAGAGTTTCCTTTAGTAAGGCCTTCATAAAGTGTCCTTCATATTTGAAGATCAAGGTGGTCTAATTCTTAAAAGTGGTTACTCGTCAAGGCAAGGGGACTAAGACAGATAAAAACAGACTTAGACAGTGATTAAGTTTAGAATGAGCTAAAGGCAGAAAGTCAATAGGTTAACTGGTTAGATGGCAGAAAATGAAAACCAAGATTAAAATACTATACTATTTTTATACTATAGAAATGAGACTTAATAATAAAGGGAGGGAAATAACTGAGCAGATAGAAAGTGAGAGTCAGAAAAGCTTAGGGCATCCTCTGACTTCCCCTTTTCTCAGATCCTGTTCGTGTTGCCCAGGGGGTACAGGGCAGGTGGACAGATACTACACTCCACACCTGTGTTTCTTCCTTCAACAGGCTACAGTTTTTCAGACCTGCATGAGAATGAAGGAAGAGAAAAAACATCTTAGAACCCAGAATATTTACCGACTATCTCAGCAGCTCCAAACAACTGTCCATAGAAACTTCATCTGAAATTGCCAGCATCCACCCGAAAACCCAGTTTTTCTATTTCCTTTCCCCTCACCAACTTCTGGGTTGCTTACATTTGAAATGGATGATACCTTATAGGAGTAATAATACCTAGAAATTGATAGTACAATGCTCATATAATTTATTTTCTAAATCATTATGCTTCAGAAAGTGAGAAAGTGTGCCGTGATAGGCATAAACCAACATACTCCTCGTCAAATATAAGCCTTAGAATCACTATCAATTGAGCATTGACTTTGTGCCAGGTACTGGGCTTTGGAGATTTTATCTCATTTATTCTTGTCCACAATCTTTTAAAGGAAGTATTATTATGACTCCTAATTTGATTGGCAAGGAAACAGATCATTTAAACCCAGGCAGAAATGCTGAGTGTGCATCAGCTTTGGAGAGCCACAAGCCTGGGGGCTCACGTGGTTCAGTGGAAGCATCTGATCAACCCTTGCTTTCCCACTAGACTGCCTGTCCATCTCTCAGCCTTGAACTGAGGCCTCTCTTGCCCACTAGGAAACTACTTCCCCACCCTTACCACCTGTACCAAGTTCACAAGAAGCCATGAATTCCAACCTGATGGACCAAAATTAATATTGTACAAAGCCCAGAAACCACCTGATAAGTCACCTCTATTATTTCCCTCACAGCCCTAGAAATTCTAGAAAGGTCTCTCTTTTCTCTGAGGAAGCAAGTGTGAACTTTTAAAAAGCGGTTACACCATAGTCTATGAGACAGCAAATAGATGGAATGGAAGAAGGGTAGTTCACAGGAGAGCCTTGTTCCTTCCTGTAAAATGTAAACACAAAATTCTTTGCAGAAGGCTTTCACCTGATGAAGAAATGGTCTCATTGTGGTAACCTCAAAAGACAGAAAGGAGAGTGTGCCGTTAAATTGGCAAAGGAGGGGAAAACACCAGAATTTCTTTTTTCGTTCATACACTGAAGAAGAATGTATGGCTGTGCTACTTGCTTTCTGCACATGGGCACATTAATTCTAAAATTCAATTTCCTCCTCTGTATAAAGAGAAATGACATCTACTTTGCAATATAGTAGATATTATTATCTTCTATAATAAAGTTCAAGGAGTGGTCCTTTAACTCTTCACCAACAGGATTGACAAGAATTAAGTCCTGAACAAACAAGCATATTATAGGAGCAAATTCTTTTATAAAAGCCTTAACTCTTACAAAAGCACTTATTTTTTTCCCCAGTTGCTAAATGCAATATCATTATACTATTCTTCTTGTTGATTCTACCATGGCTTGTTTCACTTGGGAAACTTTCAGAATTGAAAATGTGGTCAAAACATCAAAAGGATTTTTCTGCCCCTATGCCTTCCAGAATGATGGATTGCGATGATTAAGTTTTCTTAAGCCTACCACATTTTTGAACCTGAGCTTGAACTGAACAGGGTGTTTGAGAATGTCACAACCATGCCCACTTCTGATTCTATTGCAACTATTTTCATTCAAATTTGTGAATATCAATGAATATGAATTCAAACTTTCATTGCAGAAAGATGTATTTAATTATCTATCACTTATTTTCCCTCCATCTGCTTACTCAGGGGTTGGAGTTCACTGCTCTAAACCAATCATGAACCTGATGTGACCTCACTGGTTGTCAGTTTACTTTCAGCTGTGGCTCAGATCTCAGCTGTGCTTGTCCAACTAATTTCTAGCTATTTTGAACATGGAAACCAGAATGCAGACTATGTCCCAAAGGCTTCTGCTTCTCCAGTCCAAGTCCTTAAAGCATGCCATTTGGTTGAGGCATATAGTAACAACCTTTCCCTACAGCTTCCTCAGAAGTGATGGAATGGACCAATGATCAGTCTTTCAGGCTTATCCTGTTTCATTCTTATACTTCTTCTTAACTCAGGGCTTCAGATAACCACTTATCAATCAGTTGGCACATGAGAGAAAACCTATGTGCTACTGCTACTTGAGAAGGAACATGGCATTTTACCACTGTCTAGAGCAAAAAACCAGAAGGCTTTCAGAAACCTCTAGCTCCAGACCTAAGTAATAACTGCTTTCAATGTCTGTATCTCCCCTACCTACTCTGGACATGTGTATATATATGAACACACACATTTGCACACATGCATAAACACATACAACCTGTGGCCAAATATCCTGTACATTACCTCTTGAAGTATATACTAGGAGGAAAGAGAGATCAACTCTGTGGAAAGTCAAAGCTCTGTTCAATAGTTTGGTCCAACTCTGCTCAGCCAGCTCATCATGGGTGATTATGTTCTCATTTCCACACTCAGACTGCAAAAGGAGAAAGGTCAGCTAGTCTGGGATCCTTCACACAGCTGTTACAGATGTTTATGGAAGAATATGATATACCGAATCTTTCCCAGAAGTTAAAAAAAAAAAAAAAGACTTGTGAATGGGATATTGAAAGCTAAATTAGTGGCAGTGAGAGAACAGATTTTTTTTGTTAACTGACCCAGAACATTAAATTGATTATGTAATTTAACATCACTGTTCTATTTGATAGCTGCCTATTAATACTGTACCCTTCTACATTATAGTCAAATGCAAACTCTAGAAATAGAAGAATGTATTTATTTTGCTTGGAATTTGCAATTTTATGCCATATGAACTGTTAGTAATTTGTAATTTCTTTCTCCCAAGGGAGCCCATTACCCCAGGAGAAATGATGGTCACCCTTATTTGAATCATGCAGTCTCAAACTCTTCTTTTTTCATTCCCTGCTACAAGTGAATATGGGATTCAAGGAGCTCAAAAATTTTCCCATATTTGGAGGCATGCTTTCTATCCTTGGAAAAGATTTTGCCCTCCTCAGACTCACTGTCCTATGTCTCAGGGAAAGTCAGGAGGCCCCAAAAGAGGAATTTATGGAGGAGCCACCATTAGCTGACAAATAGAGGACAATGAGCTACAAAGAGGTTACAGATTGACTAAAAATGTTTATTGAAAATGCAGATTCCCTGACCCCATTCCAAATCATTTGAGTCAGAATATCTAATTCAAATGATTCTCAGGCCAGTAAATTTGAGAATTACATCTAGATATGTAATACCTAGAGAATAACCTGGAAAACAGGGAATAATAATATTTTACTCAATAGAACATTTTCAACCCTCCCTCTAGTATGATATGTCATTCTCAGCAGAGCCATATTTGAGGTAATCTCACGCCCACTATGATTTTTCTTTCAAAGAACAAGACGCTGTGTGGAGTCTACATCCAGCATATCTTAGTTTCCCTCAGATCCCTCTAAATTAAACTCAAAAGTCAAATAATGTTCAAGCCCTTGTAAGGGTAATCTTTCTGATTATGTGCCATGTGGGCTGAGTCCATTAAGATACTATTTCTTGCTTTTACTTACTTTTTTTTTTTTTTAAGTTGAACACTAGTATACAAATCCCTGCTGGTATTTTCCACTGTGGGTATACATTCCATTTCAGCCAGTGATGATGGCTGGGACCTGACCCCAGGCAGAGCTCTCCAAAAAACATACCAGCCAAACTGTGCTTCCAAAATTCCCAGTAACAGTTTAAAAGAGCCAAGGTGTCCAGGTGCTGGGCAGGAGGATATTTTAGGCTTGGCTGATGGTCCAAATTGGATCCTTCCTCTGCCTATCAGAACTATCCATTAGGAAAGAGTGCCTTGTATCTCTCTTCCTGCCCTCCCATCTCACCTTTCCCTAACTCTGTACTCCACTCCTTTCTATTGAGTTGTGTGAAATTATTTTTGTACCAAATAAAACGATGTATCACTTAACTGACAATATGAAAGATCTGAGTGTCAGAAAGGAAGGCCTGGTGGCTTGTGCCTCTAATGATGCTTCCCCCCACTCCTCCACCCCTCCTGGTAAAGATTATAGCACACTGGATGAACAATGGAGACAGGGGGACAGGAAGCATTGATGGATCTAAGAAGTGTAAGATAATTATCACACTCAGATGTTAGGAACATAGCATTCAAATGCCTTCCTTGTTAGGGCATCAGCCTAGGGCAAAGGTCATCAGTATAGGAAAAGCTAGTCTCCATTTCCCCAAAAACTAGGGCTTTTATAGAGAGTACAAGAATCCTTTCTGTCTCTATATTCTACCACATCCTTGAGCCCAATCAGTTTCCCACAACAATATGCTTTCACCTGTCCCCTTTCTCTTTATCTCCACAACCACAATTTCAGCTCAGGTCCTCATTAACTCTTGCATCCTCTTGATAGTTGTTATTTGCTAAATGCTATAGTTTCTGTTCTCTCTGCCTCTGATCCAACATCCTCTAGTCTACACTGCTGCCAGTATGATTTCTTATAATACAGTTCTTATCATGTTCAGCCTAAACACCTTAGATGACTCTTCCTTGGCTCAAAGGAAAAAGCTTAAACTCCATAGACCTTCATCAAGTTCCAAAATACCTTTTTAGACTTATAAGATCCTTCCACACACCCTATGTTCCTGCATATCCAACATCTTAATACTTCCAAAAATGCTGTTACTTTTTATGCTTTCATAGGTCATTCTCTCCTGAATGTCCTTCTCACCCCTGTAAGTATTTTGAAATGTACATACTCTTTAAGGTCCAGATTAAAAAAAAAAATATTTCTTCTGCCAGGTTTCCCTGATTTCTTTGGTAAGAATTGTTCCCTGCTCTCTACTATTGTAATATCTATTTCCCCATCTACTTCAATACATCTTATATTTATTTGGTTTTCTGTCTATCTGCTAGACTGGAAGCTCCTACAGGTTAGGGATGAGCTTATTCATCTTCACACGAAACAGTGTCCGGTACCTTGATACCTTCTCCATAGAACAGCTCAGTATATGCTGGTTTGTAATAAAGGAATGATTCATGCAAACACAAGCAGCTACTCACAGGCAGCCTGAATAACCGAGTTCTAATCTTCACTTCTACAGAAAGTCTGCAGGATGGAAAAGGACAGGCAAGGCCAAGGTGGAAGGCATTAGAAAATTTTGAAAGACACCTGCCCTTCAAGGCCTATCTTTCATTATTCCCCACAGGACCTACACAAAGACCCTCTTCTGTTGTCTTTCTCACCTCCTTCCAGCCTCTACTCTTCTTTCACATTTTTATCTCAATTGTACATAGCTTCTTGGAAGTGTTTTTATTAAAATGTATTTTAATGCATTTGCTGGTTCATTAACACTTCCTTGCACCCAGCTGTGTCAGAGAAACATTGAGAGACTTTTATTTTTCTCAATTAAGAAAAGCTGCAGCTCCAGAGACAACTGAGAGGCTTCTAGATCTATCCAGAATGCAGTAACAACACGACAAACAATGACACAGTTGTTATACCTTGGTAGTGAGTATTAATGTGGGTATACTGAAATGCTGAGCATGAACCAGGGAGACTCCTTCCACAGCCAGTAAATCCCCTGAAGAGGATCCACAGCAGGTTCTAGATCCTGAAGATCAACTAGAGGATTCACCTTCACAACTGAAGAAAAAGAGCAAAAAGTTGAAAGGGCCAGGAACAAAATTACTGCAATAGACAAATATTTCTAGTTCTCACCCTGATAACCTCCTAAGGAGGGTGGGTAACATTAAGTACAGGACTCTTGTTTTTGCTAGGGATGGTGAGATTTGGTAGAAGAATCTGGGGAAAGAACTGGGGAATACTTCTCATAACAGAAACAATGAACTAAGAGTTCCCAGATAGCAATTCATATAGGAAAAAAAGAGGGGAAAAAAGGGAGAAAAACAAAAGTAAAGGAGTGTCAATGTGGTGGAAAACCATGTTCTTTGTCATGTGATAAGATTGTGTGTGAAAATTCATGGATATTCTAAATTTCTCACCCCAAGTTGAAAACAAAAGAACTTGAGTTACCTTGGACAAATCTTGCCTTAAAGGTCAAGAACCTTGAATCTCAGCCATATTAAAACTCTAGTTTAATCTGAAAAAAATGATGGATTTGATGTCATTGCTACTGTTCTTGAAGCACCAAACTATGATAGTTTGAATATCTCACAAGGGAAAAGACAAAAAAAAAAAAAAAAAAAGAGAGAGAGAGAGAGAGAGATTCTATAAGTTTATTTTTAAAATGTTTTCTCTGTCCTGCAGCATTATTCATAATCATTTTGTAATATTTCTTTCAGCAAATGGGAAGTCCACAGGTAGCAAGTAAGAACTGGGATTGGATGTCATTCTTTCAATCATCTTAGCTTAAGAATGGACTCTCTCATCTTGTTCCTTGGAAGCATTAACTGGTATGCTCATGGCTTTGCTGTCACCGAATTCTTTTTGTCTGCTTATCCTAATGCAGGGGAGATAAGACTCTGATGTTACAATATTTGAAACAAACACAGGAACTTTCCTAGCAGAGACCTGACAAGTCAGGATGGAAAATACCTTATTATTTGATAAACTCTTAAATCAACAGTAAAAGATACTTTGCTGTGGGGGGATGGAGGGAAATAACACTTTGAGATGTTAAAATATCACTCAGAGATCTAAAATACTTTTTTTCACATAGTTAAGAGCCAATTAATTAATTTAGGGCCTGGCAAGAAGGGAGTCTCCCTTGTTATTTTGTTAGGAATGCTCTTCAGCAGGCCACCAGGCATTAGCCCTAAGGGATTCACCAGACATTTTTTGGGGAGGGCTTTGGATTTTTTATATCCTGGGGTTGAATCAATGAAGTCTAGAAATCTTTAGGAGAAAGGGTCCCAGCTGACATCTAGGTTACATGAAGGTTAAGGAGACATGAAGGACAGACAATCATAGCAAAATAAGAGAAAATGGGGCAAATTGCAATCATTAGCCAGAGATACAGACAATTTAATGTAATATGAGAAAGTGATAGATAAAGGGGAGTTTCAGAGATAGAAAATAATAAGATTTAGGAAGGGATTTGAAGGTCAATAGTAAGATTTTGACATGTATCGCTTGTTTCTCCAGACCTTTCTGGCCTTTGGGACGTTTGAGTAATTGTGTGCTAAGCTCCTTCTCAATCTGGCTGTTGCTACCGCAGGGCCCTGTGTCCTCTCTTTTTCTTGTGAGCTTAGATCCTTGAGGCCCCCTGAGTGGTTGTATTCAGCCTTCCTCCAAAGACACGAGAGAGACTTTCCTCTGATCAAACTTGCACAGGATGGGCTTTGTATAGCAACTGGAGCTTTTTAGGTCCCCATTTGTACCTGGCCAATGAGAGTAAGGGCCTTCTGTGTGTGTGTGTGTGTGTGTGTGCGCGTGTGTGTCTGTGTGTGTCTGTGTGTCTGTGTGTCTGTGTCTATATACTGATTATAAAATTTCTGAGCAAGGTTGGGTAATTGGTGCTTATGGCCTATAAGCTTTCCTTTTTCTGGCTTTACTTTGGGCAGCAAATCCAAATCCCTATCCAGTTGCTAACATAATTCTGAAAAGCTGACCTTGTCACTCACAATTGTTTTGTTTGAACCTCGACTTCATATGGTGTTTACCCTAAACCTGTGCCTCCATTATAGCACATGCATGTGTATGCACACAAGTGCAGGTATACATACATGTCCCTCATGACTGACACAATAAAAAGAGTCTCATATTCCACAAAAGGTGACTGTTTTGGATCTTTTCTGCCCATGCTTTCCATGTATTGCTCTATTCCAGCATCTAACAGTTTCTTTCCATTTAATTTCTTGGTCCTGGACACCTTTCTTCACCACCTTCCTTTCTTCTCCTAAATTTAATGATGGCTTTATCTCCTGGGGTATGAGTCCTCAACATATCTATGACATAGCTGATCATTCCCCTCTGGCTCTTCACACTTCTGGCCACCCAGACAAGTATCCAGTCTTAACCTCAGCCTAGACTACCTGGACAGTACTTCTTCCAGGGCTCCAAGTCAGACAGTTAGAACCCTTGGTGGGTGTTAGGTGACTGCATAAATTTTTCAAAATTTTGTACTTGGAAGGGTGGTATTACCACTATAAATAAAAAGGTCACTATCCAAAAACATTCACAAAATTGAATCTCAACACAAGGGGCGGGGGAAGGAAGGTTCCAACATGTTGTCAACTACAGATTGCCGACTCTACTATCAGCTACTTGCGAGCAAGCTCAGATGTTTTTGTAATCATCTTTAAAGCAACACTGGAGACCTTTTGAATGCCTCTGTCCAAATATAAAATACCACTTAAAAACATTTCAGAAACAATCAAATAGGTTAGAACCCCACAGACTGTTTGACAGGAACAATCTGGGACAAATAATCTCTGTATGAAGTGGACAGAGAGAGCATGGGGTGGGGGTGGATGATGCAGTTTGTGCAGAACACCAGGGAAATACTGAGCATTCAAAAATATTGGAAAATGGTAGGATTCCTTGGCCTCCAAAAACCTGTCAGTCTTAAGAGGCAGTGTTGTTACCCAGTGGAGGGCTGGACTCAAGAGTTAGGCTGCCTGCTCAGATTCCAATTCTGCTACTTGACCTTTAACAAGTTCCTTAGCCTCTAGCTCGCTGTCTTCATCTGCAAAATGGGGATAATGATATAGGCCACCTCCTAGGATTGAGATGAGGATCAGGTGAACTGATGTATGTAAAGTGTTCAGCACAATGCTTGACACCAGGTAAGTGCCATGTCAGTGTTGGTGAAGAAGATCAAATGATGCAAGAGGTAAAGGTTGGGGTCAGGAGCAGAGAGCCAGCAGTGGTGGCCAGAGAGGGCAACAGAAACTGTCTTAGGACCTCAAGATTTCATTTTCTTCTTTATCATTCTCTAACCCCTCCTCTGTGATCACAATTACTACACCACCACTACCATCATCATCTGAGATAGGTTTAAGCAGCTTGTAGCTGTCAGAAACTCCAGGAAATGGGTATTGTCTTTACAAATGCCTCCCTATGAAGGGAAGAGCTGCTTCTCCACACGCAGAATTAGAGAATGCCTCGCCTGCCAGTACCTCCAGGAAACAGAAATTGTGGACAAACTCTCACTAGAATGCAAATGACTGACAACAAGCCCATTCAGAGAGGAGCCTTGGATGGGACACATGGAGAACTGACCCTGGGGTTTGAGATAGGAAGACAAAGAGAACTTTAGAGGTCAGAAAGGGGATGTGCTAATGTAGAAGGCAGAATGCTTCAGATGAGTGCCTGAGGCTGCCTTTCCCAAGAGCAGACAGCAGGGATCCACCTGGGCTTCCAGACCAGACAAACCTACATGGGAATTTATGCTCTGCCTCTTACTTGTTCCCTAGGAAAAATTCCTCTGCATCTCGGATGTTTTAGTTTTCTCAAAAATAGGCATAATAGTATCTATCACTGAGAGGTGATATAAGGATTAAATGAGATCATATAAAAAAAATCCCCTGTTCTGTAATTGACATTTAGTCATGTCAATTCCCTTCATATCCAAACTTCAACACTGCCTCCTGTATCCTCCACCCATCCAGACCCCCTTCACTGCTCATCCTGGCCTTGGCTCCATCACTTCTGTCTGATTCTGATTGTAAACTCACCAACTCTTTTCAGGTCCTGATTAGCAGATTATAGCTTTTGAGTGTTAAAAAGAAAACCACAGGCCCCAAGAGGCATCACTTTGGCCAAGTCACCAAACCAAAACTTAATACTAAACCTAATTGCAGTTTCAATCTCCCCCCAAAATGTAGTCTTAAAAGTCAGTCAGGAGTTTTCTGATCAACATCTGTGAGGTAATCTGTCACATGGACCCTCTTAATCCCCCAAAGGCGAGGTAATCTGCCTGGTTAGACACTGCTTCCGTCCTCCCACAAGGGAAAGTGACCTTGCCTGAAACAAACCTTTCTTTTCTTTTGCTATTAACTCCTTGCCCACCCTCCTTTCTAGAAAAGACTTCCATTTGTACAACTCCTTGGTGCTCTCTTCTGTTTGCTAGATAGGATGCTGCCCCATTCATGAATCACTTAATGAAGCCAATTAGATTTTCAAATTTACTTGTTTAAATTTTGTATTTTAACATGAGTCAATTCCCAGTAACTTATCCATTGAGACTTGGTTGAACCCTAGCTACACAATAGAGTGAGGCTTTATCTGCCATCATCTTTATACCACCCCAGACAGTGCTGTTGTAGTAAATTGTTGCTCCAGCCCTCCTGCTGCAGGGTTTGTGGCTGCCATTTGCACGGTGAAGTGGGCCCATTTCTTTTTCCTGTATTAAATACCCACAGGCAATAATCCTCATTATGGGCCAATGGCTTGGAAAATGTTATTATTAAATCAAAACCATTTACAATAAGAGGAAAGATTCATCTGTAACTCTAAACTCTGTTGCTTATAGCTGGGCATTATGAAAACAAATGGTGGGCAGGTCTCTTCAACCCCAGAATTTACAAGCTTAATCCAATGACAGGTCCTCCTGGGCCATACTGGAAGAGATGAGACCACTAACCCAGGGGAAAATTCCTGGGATATGGATGGTTTCTCATGGGAGATCTGACTCAGCCCTGAATGTCAGGGGCAGTGGCACTGGCATGGGAGCATGATGGCCTGGCTGTGACTCAGAATACAGTGTGCCTACCCAGTTTGTTTTCTGAAAAGGTAGTAGGAAGGCTTTACTCCTATGGGGCTCCTATTCCCTTTTATTAAAGACTAAGCATTGGTGTTGGAGTCAGACACACCTGACTGGTGATTCCAGCTGTACTACTTACTGGAAAAAAATTGGAAAAGTGACTCAAAGTTTCCATTTCTACCCCTCAGGGTTGTGGTGAAGTCATAGAAATCATTGCATCAAAACATGTTTTATCAGAGTTACAGTCATGCCTCAGGTTACAGATTTTGAGACTAAGAAAGAGTTCATGCATTATCCTGGGTGGCCCCAGTTATTCTAGTGTGTGTCCATTGGGTCTTTGCTATGGTGGAGGCTGATGAGACTTACCTGACACACTTCATTCACTTCATCAGTTACCAATGGCTCAGACGGTGAGGTTGAGACCCATCTCTGTTGCGTCATGAGATTCCTAATCATGGCTGCTAATTAGAATCTGGTGACTAAATAGAAATATTGTGGCTCTTCTTTGAACTAATTAATTCAGGGTCTCTGAAAGTGTAGCCCAAACATCCATACATTTTTTAACCCCCCTTACTGATCCTTTGGGATTTGTCTGGAAGATTTGTTACCTGAACCCCATGGTCTGTGATCTGATAAAGTCTGCATGTTTATCTATGAAAAGTTAACCAAGTAATGATGTGATGTCTTTCTCGTATGGAAGTCTTTTAAAATGCTACAATTGTTATTTAACTAGGTTTCCTCCAGAAAAATGAATGGGAAGAATCCAGACATTTCACTTCCCAGACACAAAAGAATTAAAAGTTCTGGAGTGAAACTGTGATTCTTAGATTCTGGGATGGGCCAGAAGAAGCAAAATTGCGAGGCATAAAGCCTGGTGCATTTCTGCATGTAACAGATAACTCGTCTGCCTGTTATGTGCTATACACTGTGCTGGGTGCTAGAGATTCAGTGGTACCATGACAAGTTTTCTCTTACTGAAGGATTTATGATCTAGTTGGTGGACAGATAAAACATAAAATTATACACATTAATCTTGTCCGATATGAACTGATCCAAGAGATAATACCTGAAAACAAGGTAGTAGGTGGTTTAACAAAGGCATAATCCAAAAAAAGCTGAAAAGGTGGCAGAATCCAGGTGTAGGACCGCTAAATGAAAACACTGAGGACAAGAAGCTGGAAAGAATAGGAATTCTTCCAGACCCTGTCTTATTCAAAGGCCTGCATCAGGGAGGTATAGGCACTTCCCCTCTACCATGTTAGAGTATGGTCAAACATTCCTCACAGTGATTAATGGGACAGTGAAAAAGCAAAGCATCCAGAAGGGATGTGAGAAATGTGGGTCAGTGCTTCCACTCAGGTCTGTTTCTCTGGGTGATCTGTCTGTAACCAGCCCCTGGGGTGTTTTCTGTCTCTGCCAGTCCTCTTGGGTGTCCTAAGGAAACAGACCCATGCAGTGCAGCCTTTCCCTCATTGCTACTTTAAGTGAACCCAGCTGTTAATGCACACTGGAAAAGCTGAATACCTACTTGCAGGTTTTGGCAGCACTGTCGCCACTGGTACCCATTGTAATTTCTTTCTTTTCTTTATTTTCTCCTGGTTTCCATTCTTCCCCAAATTTGGCTCTGTTGCTCAGTACACTGTCCACTCTCCTTCAGCAACCCTTTCCTGCCATATGTTGATGAATTAGCCAGTCAGTCCTTTCCTTCCCAATACAGTACCCAGTTCCCAGTACCTCCCTGCTCTACCCCATCCTCACCTTAGCCCTGTGCATAGAGCTGCAGTAGGTGACTGATGTCAGCCTTCTGTGATGGTCTCAAGTGGCTTCAAGGAGAAATCAAAACCAGAAAGAATTGGGAAACAAGTTGAGTGGAGGCATACAAGATGTATCTTTGAACAATCAGATACAATAGAAACATAGTGAATTAAGATGACTTAAGGATTTTTCTCATGTCTATGTGGGAATCAGTAAGTAAACCTTAATTTTTACAATTGCAACAAATTATACCTTGTGATGTGCAAGGATTTGAAGAACTGCTTGCAAGAATGTATACACACACACACACACACACACACATACACATTATATATATATATATATATATATATATATAGTGTTCAGTAAAACAGGCTATAGTCTTCAGTACAACAAAGAATAAGGCATTTCTAAACTTATTTTGAGGTTGGCTTTCCTTTAGTTCACAGCCCCAGGGTCTGGCCGATGCTTTCCTGTGGGATCATACTGGTAGTGAAAGCTATGATGGGTGGTGAAGGTCCTGCACTCAAGTTTAATGTGGAAGGGGAGGGGGAGGAAGAGATGTTTCCCCACACCAACAAGCAATGCCCTGCCACCAGCTCATGTCCTGTAATTCCACTCAATTAATGCTGGACATAACCTTATATCACACAGGTGAAGGGCTGTCCTACAAGTCGGCTGGCCCCACTCCTCTACTTCAGACACTGATCACAAATCAAGGTTGTCACCTGGGCTTCCTTCAAACCAGCTACAGCTTGGAGGTTACAACAGTCTCCTCCTCAGGTTTAATTAATTTGCTAGAGCGGCTCACAAAACTTAGAGAAACGGCTTTCTCACTAGGTTGCCATATATTATGAAAAGATATAACTCAGGAATAGCCAGATGGGAGACATGCATAGGGAAAAGTGTGGGGAGAGGGCATGGGGCTTCCAAGTGTGCAGCTCTTTGCAGATCCCAATGTGTTCATCAACCTGGAAGCTCTCCAAACCCCACCCTTCATTATATAAGTACAATTGATTAAATCATTGGCCATAAGTGATTGATTCAGCCTCCAGCCCCTCTGCCTTCCCAGGAAATCAGGGGATGGGATTAAAAGCTCCACTTCTCTTTTCAAGGTTGCTCCCCACTGACAAGCAGCCCCATTCTTAGGTAATTTCCAAAAGTTACCTAACTAACATAAACCTAGTTGTGGTGGAAAGGGTCTTGTCATAAATAAAAAGACACCATTTCATCTTTATGGATCTGAAGCTATTTCAAGAACTGAGTATTATTACAATAAACAAGAACCAAATATTATGAAAAAAGATGTTTCCATTGCTTTCATCACTCAGGAAATTCCAAGAATTTTGAAAGTTGTGAGTCAGGAACAATGAACAAAGGCTACATATGCATGAGAAATATATTTTGATCATCTGAGTGACCAGATATATGTTTCTATAAATTGCAGGAGGTAAGGTAGAAGCTCTGGATAGGAACCAGGAAGGGACTTCTTCCTGCCTTTGACATGTTGTTGAACTCAAAATGACTGTGAGATGATGAGCAATGCCTTGTAAGACATATAGTGAAGACTATGAAACCTATAACTGAACCCGGGAGTTCTTTGCCATCTACTCTACCAATTCCCTCATTCTATAGAGGAGCTCACTGCAGCCCAGAGAATTTCCTAAATCAGGGTTCTACCGCTTGTTAAAATTAGTTCTGTTTCCCAATCCAGCATATTTCAACTAAAATCAAAACCTTTCACTTTATGTTTTGTGTTTGTTTTTCTAACTGAAGTATAACTGACATAAAACATTATATTAGCTTCAGGTATACACCATAATGATTTGATATTTGTATATATTGAAAAGTGATCACCACAATAAGTCTAGTTAACATCCATCACTATGTGTAGTTACAGAATTTTGTTATACTGAGAAATTTTAAGATTTACTCTTTTAATAAATTTCAAATATACAGCATTATATTTTCAAATATACAGTATTTGAAACTCTGGCTTCCATGTTTTGGGTTTTCCAAACTTTAAATATCACCTCTGCCTCCCTAAAACAAAAATTGTGTAACTGTTAATCCCTTCACCTAATAACATCAGGGGGTACCAGTTATGAATTTGGCCTACAGAGCCCCTTTTACACCGCCTCCATGGAAGTCCTATTGGATGGAATCTATGGATCAATATTGGAGGGTCTTCAGGAATTTGGACTTTGGTGATATCGCCCATAGTTTGGGGTCTGGATCTCAGGCTCCCATTCAGAAATGGATTCTTGAACTACATCTGGAATATATACATCAGAATGCCATTTTAAAAAATTTATTATCAGAAACAGAACTGTCAAGTTGTTAAAGTGTGCCCCTGGTTTGGCTATTAACGAATTAAGGACAGGAAAAACATAGTTTAATTGGATTAAGATCTTTGCAGGACATAAACCCCAAAAACAGTATGATCATACATAACTAATTCAAAATAATTGTCTTTGTGTCTTTCCCACAAAGACAATGTTGATACGTTTTTCTTTGAATATTGACTTCTTTCCAAATTTTTTTTTCTTTCTGTTCCTACCTTTTAGGGAAAGCAGTAGTAAACAATTCTCTTCCTAAATCCACAAACAGGAATCAATGGAAGTGAAAGATACATATTTATATTTGAGTTCAGTGAACAAAAAATGGTACACAGTGTCCATGTCTCCTTAACCCCCCACCTTTGTTTTAGACTAGAAAAGTCTACTGAATCAAGCAACGTGTCTCAAAGTATTAGTGGCTGACGTTGTTACCAGTCTCCTGCTCTGCAGCATTTAAATTGCTTGTGCAAAGGGAGCAAGGGGGCCACATCGAATTTCAGCCTCTCATTCTGTTGAACAGGGTGCAGACCAGAGCAGTGATACCATTTAACAGAGTTCCAGCCCATTCATATCTTTAGGAGAAAGGTTAAGCCTCCCTGTGGTATTTCTTCAGTATTATTATAGTACACATTGTCTTCTTATTTGATCACATACTTTTGTGTTTGAAGGGCCTAACAATAGCAACTCCTCCTGCGTCCAAATTAAGTGATAAATAAGACACAAGAAAATGATAGTTGAAGATAAAAGTATCAGTTTTTAGTATGACAAGCTGATTAGAGATTATGACAATAAATCTGTGACCAAAAGAGCTTGTTACTATCCCTTGTCTCATCCTCTGCCTCTCAGCCAAGTTCCAAGGACAGCTCCCTTGAAGTGAACTTTGATTCCACAAATTAGACATAGCATGAATTGCAGTCCCACATTAGTCCATAATATTTAGTATCCTCAGCTTCTTTATGGAAACCTTTTAAGGGAATATAACTTATCTGTTAATAAATTTTGCTTTCCTTTTCCTCATTTGTGTGTTTGTGTGTATATTTGGATGATTATAAATGTGTGTATGTATGTGTGTATATTTTTTGTACACATATATAAAAGATTAGAGATTTATATATAAATTTATTTTTGAATGAATTGACTTTCCCAAATCAGTTACTTGCAGGAGTGTAGAAGAACCAAGGCAGATTTTCAGGCTAGTAGATTTTTACAACAAAAAGCTCTCAATTTCTCAGTTATCACCAAGATCATATGATTCCTTCAAATATGATTTTTCTGTGATACTTCAGGTAGCCCTGCCTTCTCTGCTTCCTTTAAGAATGGGTTAAGGAGGGGCACCTGGGTGGCTCAGTCGGTTAAGTGTCTGACTTCGGCTCAGGTCATGATCTCGTGGTCCGTGAATTTGAGCCCCACGTCGGGTTCTGTGCTGACTGCTCAGGGCCTGGAGCCTGTTTGGGATTCTGTGTCTCCTTCTCTCTCTGACCCTCCCCAGTTCATGCTCTGTCTCTCTCTGTCTCAAAAATAAATAAACATTAATTTTTTTTTTTTTTTTTTTTAAAGAATGGGTTAAGGAGGAGCTCCGGAGTGGTTCAGTCGGTTGAGTGACCGACATCGGCTCAGGTTGTGTTCTCATGGTTTATGAGTTGAGCCCCACATCATGCTCTCTGCTGTCAGCAGAGAACCTGCTTCTGATCCTCTGTCCCCTTGTCTCTCTGCACCTCTCCCCCTTGTGCTCTCTCTCTCAAAAATAAATTAAAAACCTTTAAAAAAATAATGGATTAAGGATGGGACTTTCTGTCTCACTTCACTCTTCCCACCCTTCACACCCTCTAGAGATCAAGGAATATAGTTTTGGCCCCTCAGCACGTTCTGACCACCATCAGAAAATAATATTTTTTATGTGCAGGTTCTGCGACCTGTTTCGGACAGTTTTCATTCCACTGAAATTTATCCCCCACTCGTTTCTACTTACCCTTAGGGAGCTTCAGTGAAAAATCAGCTATTTTTGTCTTCCTTTGAAAATATTTTGGAGACTGCCTCCTAATTCTACCAAAAGTGGAAATTTCAATATTTTCCATTATTTGTGCTGCTTTTGGATGGTTTCCAGAAGAAAGGGAAAGATGCCAAATCTGTTCAGCCATTCTTTACTCTTAATATTAGCAACGAGCCAAGGTTTGCCAGACATTTTGAAGGAAGTGCCTAACACTAGGGAGAAAGATGAAAGCAAAGAGAAAAGTAGAAGTAGACTGGAGAAAACAGAGACAAGGAGTAGAAGAAAACTTAATTTTTTTTTTTCTTATAAGGGTAAAAGAAAATGCCACATCTATGGAATAATACCAGGATGTTATATGCGGATATAACTAGAGAACTAAAAAATATATTGAAAATTAAAACTTATTATTAGAAATAATAAAATTCAAGTACAAGAGGATGTATACTGTTTGCTGTAAAATTAAATACTTTGTTTAAAAAGATGGAAAAAATTCAACACAACAAGAGGTGAAATGTAAAGTTGAGGAAATTTCCCAAAAGAACAAAGCAAGAAGGGAAAAAAGAAGAAAGACAAGAAAGCATTTAGGAAATCAGTTAAGGTGGTTCAATGGCTAATAGACATTCTAGAAAGAGAAGCAACAAAAGGAAGGAGGAAAACAAGGGAAGTGTAACAGAATGGAAAGACATGAACTTCAGCTATTGAATGCCCAGCACCTGATGAAGATGTAGGCACCAAGGCACACTATTCCAAGATTGCAAAACTGGCCATTAATAAACAAGCTTAAAAGCCTGCATGAAGAAAAAGTATCATAGAAAGGATTAAAAATTCAAAATAGCATTTGACTTTCTCAAGCACAACATTGGATTCTGGAAGATAACAGAGCAATGTCTTCAAAATTCTAAAAGAGATTATTTTTCAATTTAACATGCTCCACCCACACAAAATAACATTCAAGAATGAGGCTAGAATAAAATGAAGTGTTTCAAAAAGAATGTACCTCCTATGCACTTTTCCCCAGGAAACTGCTGGAAATGTGCCCCATCAAAAGGAGGATCTACACTAGGGAAGAAGACATAGACCAAATAAGATGGTCTTTGACACATAGGAGAGGGACTTCTCAAGATGATGATGAAGGAAAGCTGCCAAATGGCAGCCATGGAGCAAGCAGGAGGCAGAGGGTGTGGGCAGGATGTGGAGCTGGTAGATTTCTTGCCTTATTTTACCCTTGTAAGACTATTTTACAACCTGGAAAAGACTCTGCCAATGATTTAGTGACAGAAAGAAAGGCAAACCAATACCACACCCAATCCTCTTGCCAAAGTAGTGATTAATTCCAGAGAAAACAAAAATTTTACAAGAAATGAAATTTAATCATAATACATATGGCAAAGTGTAAGATAAATCTACATAGTCAAAATAATGTAAATGCTGAACTTTGATTTAAACAAAAATAATCTTATTGAAACCATCACCCCTTTTCTGTTATTCTCTATCTTCTCAGCAATTTCCTCCCCATAAGCTGTTATCTACTGAATAGTACATATCTGTGTTTGTTTGTTTCTATCTGTCTCTCACAGAACATAAGCACAATGAGGGCAAGGAATTGGTCTATTTTGGCATCCTGTTGTATCCCCACATTACCTAGAACACTGTTGAGTACAGTAATTTCCCTTAAGTAAATTGATATAAATGTAAGAGTAGAAGTGTGTGTGTGTGTGTGTGTGTGTGTGTCTGTGTCTGTATCTGTGTGTGTGGTGTTATGCACTCCTCTATGCACATCATGAACAATAGATAATGTCTGAAATTAAACAGTGAAAAATAGTGTTAAACAGTGCTACATAGTGATAATGTGAACAGCAGAAGAGTGTGGCTCTTTTGGAGAGCAAAAGCATAGGGACTGGGACAGGAGCTGCTAGCTTTTGTTGTAGTACTTGCAGCATTATTTGATGTTGAAATCTGGCACATGTACTACTTGATTAAAAACATGAATAAAAAAACAGCTAGGGAAAATTTAACACTCTCATCTCTTATACATATCATTATATAAGATCTATATTTCTTTTAAAGTGAAAAGGCTAATAGGAGATTTGGGGTTTGCTTGCAGAGGCGGATTAGTTTCTAGGTACATCAAGTCAAATTTCTAGCCTCACCGAGAGCAGCCAACTTTTTATGAAGCCTTTTCTTAAAGAAATACAAACATCTGTTTATGTTAAATACCTTCGGAAGTTCTTTGTATCTAGTTATATTTTACTTTTACTTTTCTTTTCTTTTTTTTTTTTTTTTTTTGAAATTCAAATTGAAGAACAATGGCAAGGTATGACTGGATATGCCTCTGACTCTCAACACCTCCAGTTTTGTGAGGTGTGAGCTTTGAGAAATGATTTGACCTCCCTAAGCTCTCAGTTCTTTCACCTAAAAAATGGGGGTGATAATATGCATTTCATTAGATTACAGCATTTATCAAATAAGATATCTCTGTGGAATCCCAGTATAAGATAGATATTTGAAATCTCCTAGTTTTCTTCCCTCTCTTTTTTCTTCCCAGAACTGATCATGATCATGGCTGAATTAGTTAATTAAAATAAATAATAATAATAATAATAATAATAATATAACATATAATAATTATGATTTGTTTTCTGTGTTATTGACAGGATTTAAACTTATCTAAGTGTACAAAGAGTTTCAGGGAAATTTGTACTTCTTTTCACATTATTGAATATTTCAATGGGAATGTGTGGTCCATATACGTTAGTGTCTGGGAAGGGACAATTCATTCACAACATTGGTACTGTCATGAGGCTGTCATGGGAGAAAGAGGACACTCCTGCCAGGCATCATTCATTTGTACATTCCCCATGGCACCTAAAATTTTACCTGAGGACTCAATCAGAGCCCTGAACTTGGCTGATACATTCAGACAGGTCAATATGGACCGGTTTGGAGACCTTCTCATATTCTTGTCCAGGTGTCATTTCGGGCAGGTTCAATACAACTACAAATATAAGAAGATATGTTATCACTTCAAATACTAAATTACCAACATGTTTGCCAAGGAGACTACCGAGACTCCTATGGCCAGACCCTGCATAATGAATTCCCTAGTGGGCCAGCTAGCTTCTCTACAAAAGGTTGATTTCTTCCTCCATTACAAGGCTTTGTGAATGCTCTCTAGGGCTGTCCTTGGAAAAGGAAGAGGAGGTCTTGTTAAGTATTAATTATCACAGTGGCAGGTTCACAATATCACCTCCTCTCTGGGAGGGAAAGGATCACTTCGTTGACATTTATCAAGGGAGCTTCCACTGGGGACCAAGAGCACAGCTATCATCACTCTCCACTATGGGCATGGTGAAAAATGGCAGATTCTTTCCCATCCGCTATTTGCTACAATGTTCTAAGCCAGAAGCAAATGAAACTATAAAGACACAACAGGGATGGAGAGGGGATAAAATCAGTATTTTAATTTGAAACAGGATAATTCTAATTCTACCCCTATACGTTAAGAAAAATATTTGCTAATATGACTTGTGTTACTTTTCTTTATTTCCTATATCTTTGCATGAAAAAGCTTCTTTGAAATCCAGGAGAGTTAGGTAGTCAATCTCATGTCAATTTGATATTTCCCAATGAGGGCAAATAGACAATCAAATCTCTTCTACATGAAGTACTAGATTAAAAAAAAACCAAAAAACAAAACAAAACAAACAAACAACAACAACAACAACAACAAAACATAAGAATGTGGCAGAATAAACTGAGGACTATTTGTGCTCCAACCCCTTCCCCATCAGAAAAGGAATTTGAGATTCTGAAAAAATATATAAGCATTTATTTGATGAAGTTGTCACTGGCAAGGAGTTTTTCCCTTAAATGATGAATGAGGTATTTCTTTGATCACTTAAAAGATCTTCCTCTAGGGGCGCCTTGGTGGTTCAGTCGGTTGAGCCCCTGGCTTCCCTCAGGTCCTGATCTCATAGTTCCTGAGTTAGAGCCCCACGTCAGGCCCTGTGCTGACAGCTCAGGGCCTGGAGCCTGATTCAGATTCTGTGTTTCCCTCTCTCTCTGCTCCTCCCCTGCTAATGCTCTCTCTCTCGCTCTCTCAAAATAAATAAACATTAAAAAAAATTAAAAAAAGAGATCTTCCTCTAGATCCATAAAAAGGAAAGT
This sequence comes from Herpailurus yagouaroundi, assembly GCF_014898765.1. NCBI lineage: Eukaryota > Metazoa > Chordata > Mammalia > Carnivora > Felidae > Herpailurus > Herpailurus yagouaroundi. The sequence goes on along the minus strand of NW_024412469.1, from coordinate 2,243,756 downwards.
ATTATGTGTTATGCTGCGTCCCAGCCTCTCCACACACTCCATGTTCCCCCACCTAGGCTGCCAGTAAAAAAGAGAGGAGGCACCCCGCTCACCATCAGCATATAGATAAGGCACTTCTGGTCACTATAGGTTCCAAGCCGCCCTTTTATCTCCCTGCCTGTATGTAGTGAAGTACTGACTCAGGCGAATAACTGAGAGGCTATATGGCACCAGAATCACATTATAGCCATTGTCATCCATGCTCAACAACTTTGTCAGCTGCTCTTTTGTTGGATTACTTAGGGACACATCATAGTTTGAGCATCATTTTTATAATCTGAGTTGTTGCAAGATTAATTAAGTTTGCACATATAAAACGTTCAGCCTAGTGTCTGGCACAAAATAAGCACCAAATATAAAGGAGCATCAATTTCTATATATTATGTGTTTGATAGTATTTTCCTAAGTTTCGTCTGGTTATGAATGAACAAGTCACTCTCACAATAGACAAATCAAAACATACTGTCCCCTTAAACTGAATATATATACGCTTTTGAAATTTTGGAAAACATACTAAATGAATTATGAAACGTGGCCTGAGGACACCAAAAGATACATCATCTAGGACTTATCCCCAAAGGTAAAAATGTTCATAGTTATTCTAAACATGTGAGAATTTTGCATGATGAGAACTTCATCATATTTCTGAAGAACCACTCTCACTACTGTGTGAAAAAATGGACTGTAGAGATACAAGAATGGTAAGTTAACCTACACAGTTTCGACCGAAGCAGTTGGTTGAATTTTCCAAAATAAGAAAGAGGAAGTATGGAAGATAGGAATCAAGAGCTCTTTTTTGGTCAGATACATTTCAGTAATACCTTAATAGGTATTCTTCTGACAAGACTTATAAGAAAGATAATGGGATTGTTGTATATATAAGTTTAGCATACAGAGGAGAAAAGTCTAGAACATAAATGTAGCAGTCTTCATTGTGGAGATGGTATTTTCATGTATACATCCTATTGGATTGGTTAAGAAAGTGTGTCAACAGAAAAGAAGTCCTTAGGTACTCCACTGTTTTAGACATAAAGTTTTGATAAAAACCAGACAAGGAGACTAATAAAAAGTGACCAATGAGGTAGAAAAAAAAAAATCCCAGAATAGTATGAAGAACTGGAAGCCAAACTAATATGTTCTTGAATGCTTCTGGTAGTTCAAGTATAAAGGGGAACGGGGACTGGCCATCAACTGGGTTTAGCAATGGGAATTCATTCAAGAAATGGGAATTCGGGGCACCTGGGTGTCTCAGTCGGTTAAGCAGCTGACTTTAGCTCAGGTCATGATCTTGCGGTCTGTAGATTCAAGCCCCGCATTGGGCTCTGTGCTGACAGCTCAGAGCCTGGAGCCTGTTTCAGATTCTGTATCTCCCTCTCTCTCTGCTCCTCTCCCACTTGCACTCTGTCTCTCTCTGTGTCTCAAAAATGAATGAACCTTAAAAAAATTTAAAAAAAAGAAATGGGAATTCAAAAAGAAAAAGTTCTGTAGAGTGGACTGGAGTGAATTAAAGAAGGGATAAGGAGGTGAATTAACAACCACAGATATAGACAACTTTATCTGGGAGTTTGCTGCAAAACATATCAGAATGGGGCAGAGATAGAGAACAGTGACTGGACACAAGATAGAACGGTATTTGATTTCCTGTTTTTTAAGATGAGAAACATAACATCAAGTTTATATTCTGTTGAAAATAATCTGGTAAAAGAAATAAAACCCCTAATGTGCTTTTGGAGCAATGCTCTTGAGGAAATGAGAGAAGATGGATATAGTAGACACGAAGAATTGGCCTTAGATGGAAGTATAGAGAGTTTCTTCCTTGTTTGAATTCATCAGCTAGTTGACTGAAATGACTATTTTAACCAAAAGTCTGATTTAACTAAAAGACCATATTATAGATATCAGGTTGTATTTATAGTGGTCATTTATTATGTTTTCCTGCTTTCCAGCATTTTTTGAAGCCCTCTGCTTTTTGGGGGGACTTTTGAGTGCTTCCTTCCCTGGTAAAAGTCAGACAACTCATTTTCCAGCTTCTACTCCCAGTTAGGGTGTAATAAAATGATCTAGCTCCTCCAGTAAGACATAAATGATCACACAGAAGTGATCAACATAATGGTAAAGCTGGCATCAGCTGGGATTGCCATAATTAAAAGGCTGCATGATTCCCACAGAATTTTGGCCTTGGAATGGCAGACAATGCTGGATGCAATAAAGTTGTGTTCCTGGTTCTCAGAAGACAGAGACACAAACTGGAGTATCTGAAGCTTGACGTTGGCAGTTTTTTTTTTTTTTTTATCAGACTAATTTGTGGAGTAATTTAGGGTATTGTTTCTGAAAGTTTAGGATTGAACCTGATTGTCTACCTCTCCCCTGAGTCTGAGGGAATGCCTCATATTTTTAATAAAGTCCTTTTTCTCCTAATTCTTCCAGACTCTGTTTCTGTTTTCTGCAATTGAGAACTCTGCCCAGGACAGAGTTTAAGGAATCTAGCAAGTTGATAAACTGCTACTCTCCTCAGGTTACTTTCTGTTGGGTGGTTATTTTGTTGTTTAAGCAGATATTCTTTAAAAATAAGAAAATAAATCATGATATTGAAAAATGAATTTTCAGCATAGGCAAAAATCTGTTAATTCCCAGAGCATTTGAGGATAGTAGCCATAACATATCCGTGATATCCCTTTTGTGATATATATGAAATCATAACTGCTGAAGAGAAAATGAAGATAAATAATCTAACAAAGATAAGGGGATTAATGGAAACATTGGAACAGACAGAATATTTGAAACAGGTACTATTGCAGAATATCTAGGCCTTAAATACACAAGCACGTGTGTGCATGCATATGTAGATGTACAGCATGTGCACATGCGTAGAGTCTAAAAACAAAGATAACTTGTAAACAACTACCCCATAACCTAGCTGTAACCATAGCAACTGAAACTGTTCATTTTCTGTCTCAAATAATGTGTGCAAGTCTGTCTCACTAACAATTCAGAAGGGGACATTGACAAATGATCGCTATATTCACCCAGCCATTTTAAATAGGAAGGCATTTGGCTGAATTCTAATTTGACCAATGAATATTTAACTGATAATGCTGCCAGATAAGATATTGGCCAAAAGAGAAAGAAGAGAAATGAAGCTGGAGTTCCTATCATGCAAAAATCCTTTAATGAAGGACATGAAAGGAATGTTGTGAATTTGGGGCTGAAATCTGTTCTGTACTGGGAAATGGAGGAGCAGCTGGCCCACAGAAACTTTGAAGATTCTGTGACCTCTAGAATGTGTAAGTCAGGGAGGGTGTTTTTCCTCCTTTGTGTGATGTTTTGTGTATTCAGGAGTAAGAAAAAATGCCTCACAGTCTCTTAACTTCAAAGCAACAGAAATAAAATGAAGTGTTAGGAGTGTTGGAAAATTCAGACTCTGCCCAGGTCCTAACCCTGTCAAACGTTTCCTCTTCATAGATTGCATTGCATCATAACATCCAAGGAGAAATTTTTGGCTCATTTGAACCCTCACTCCTCTCAGGAATGTTCAGTAGCATGGCTCAAGGAGATCGCACATCAGGTTACATTTTCAAGTAGATTTCATAGTGATAACTACTATTTATTTATTTATTTATTTATTTATTTATTTATTTATTATTTATTGTTTATTATATGAAATTTATTGTCAAATTGGTTGCCGTACAACACCCAGTGCTCATCCAATAACTGCTATTTATCCAGTGTTCATTATCCATTGCTCCTTTTCTTAGAATACTGAATCCTTCAGTTTTCACAAGAATTTGCTGAAACAGGTACTATTTTTAGTTCCATTTCGTAGATAATTAAACCAAAGTTCAGATGTGTTAAGTAACTTGCCCAAGGTTGTACTGAATTAAATAAGGAGGAGCCAGGAGTAGAACCTGTTTTCTCTCTAGAGAAATCCAGCGCGGAGCCACTCAGTTCTACTGTCTTCTATTTCTCTATTTCTCTAGCCTTTATCTCTTCTGCCCTTTCTTCTCTTTCCCTGATAATCAATTGTTTCCATAAAGTACAAAGACATAAGTTAGAGGGAGAAAAATAAACTGAATGAAGTATACAGCTGTGCTTGACATACAGCAACCATTCAACGCATTTTACCGTGGTAATGGTGTGTATGCGCACACATTCATTATTTCCAATACTGGATTTCATAACTCAGCACATTTTGTCTCTGTTGGAAAGTTATTGAGTACTCAAGTTACAATCAGAGGTTGTTTGGAAAACATTAAATAAGAGCAGGATCACATAGTAGAAAATCATAATGGCTAAAGTAATCAAGCTAAGAGAAACCACGGTACCCATAAAGGGCCATTCTATCTATTCCATTCAACAGACAAAATGACTAGGGCTAAAACCTTCTCAAGGTCTTACTAAAAAGGTTAAAGCCTTAAAAAAATACAAAATTGCAAAATCTAACTTCTTAGATGTTTATTTCCATGTCTACAAAATAAAACTTATGTTAGCTTCACTCATTATTATGTTTTGTTATGCTTGAAAACAATTTGCAAACATCTCAGCATATATGATGATTTCTGAGAAATTACAGTAAGTGATAGGAGTGATCTATAGTCACATATTTTCGAAAGCAAATTAATAAATTTCTTTTCCAAAATCTTTACCCCAAAAGTACGTATTTAATTAGAATGTGGCTGCATTTAAATATATTTTATAAGTTGGGGATGTAGGACCTATGAAGTCTGAAAATGGCTTTGTATCTATGTATTTCCATAGGGATATTGTTGCTGCTGATAGAAGCAAATTTTGGAATGAGCAGGCCAGAATATCATTCCCTTGGACAGTTAAGGAGACATGCCTGACCATATAATTTTTCTGAAAATGAGTTAACTTCCTTACATTATTGGTGGGTAGCTACTGATGCTTGAGGGCCTCATTTCCTCCCAAGGAGTACCTCCCACTACTTATCTTTTCTCAGCCTATGATGCACTTAAGGTTGGTTAGTTGCCAAATAGATTGATGATTTCTCCACTCCAGAAAATATTATTAATTGGTTTCTAGAACGCTACTCCCACACATCTTGGCATTCTTTAAGTCACCTCAGTATTAAGAGAGGCTACATTAGCATAACAATACCAGGCTGCATTAAACAACCCAGAAAAGAAATTGCCAGTTTAGTTTCAGAGGCAAGGATTTCTCTGTAAAAAGTCTTGATAGGCAGATTCACTGTGGGACATTCAGGCAAAGCACTGGTCAGTCTGGCTCACTGAGAAGTAATTCATGGGTAACCAAGATTCTGTTATTTCTAAAAGCAGTGATCAAACTGGGGCCTTTGTTGCCTTTGGTTATTTAGTGCTTTCAACATATGTGGTCTGATCTTGTGCCTCTAAATCTCCTCAAGCAACAATTTTCTTATGAGTTTCCCAGTGCCCTGGATTCAGATCCACCCACCATTCATCACAGAGGGATCTTGGGACCCTGGGGTCTTACAAATTCCCACTTAAAAATAAGAAGAGGATTGAGGCCAAGGTATTCCAGGACTCATGTAAATGGCCTGAAAGAAGCTTCTAAATGAGGAGAGTGTATGGTAGAAAATGCTAGAAGACAGGCCTAAGGAGAAGGGAAAAAACAGGAGTCAAAGTTAAGAACCTTAAAAGGAATCTAATTATAATAAAGCAGGAAACAAGAAGAAATAGGAGAAAACAATGGGGTTCTCAGAGTGGGGTTGAATAGCAGGAAGGTTTGTCTGGCACCTGGGGTCATAACTAGTCTGCCCAAATTAAGCATAGTTACTACCATAAAATATGTTGAAAGTTGACCATCTCCTCAAATACAGAAACCAAGTTAACTTAGCATGGAATTTTGGGGTCTGAAAGACTTGGTTTAGTAGTCCAGAAAGATTGCTCTATAGGTTGAGGATAGTAAAATCTGTTTGCAAGGTGCTCATGGGGTAGTGGTTGCAAAGTGTTAACAAAATGTCTAGGATGTATTAAGTGCTCAGTAAATGATGTGTAAATTTAAATCGGGGGATAAAAATATATCAAATATAAATATACTTTTAAAATATGAAAATACCCATAGCAGGATTTTCCTATTCTCTAGAGTCAGTAGTGCTTCCTTATTTTTATTGCAGGGAGATAGAGAAAGATGAATGAGAGAACATTTGCTTAAATAGATTTGTTTTACTTAAGTAATTCAGCAAACACTTATTATTAAGGCCCTACTATGTGTAAAACACTATTTCAGTCCTCCCCGGAGACTGAAGATGGCTATACTTAAATTAGATCAAGCATAGGGGCTCCTGGGTGGCTCAGTCAGTTAAGTGTCCAACTTTGGCTCAGGTCTTGATTTCATGGTTCATAGTTCGAGCCCTGCATTAGACTGTGCTGACAGCTCAGAGCCTGGAGCCTGCTTCTAATTCTGTGTCTCCTCTCTCTGCCCCTCTGCTGCTTGCACTCATGTCTCTCTCTCTCTCGCTCTCTCTCTCTCAAAAATAAACATTAAAAAAATAAAAAAAAAATTAGATCAAGTATATAATTGGTTTGGTGAGATAGTGGGACATTACCAAGTGCAGCCTTGGAAATTACCAACCGACAAAAATGTAAACTTGGTGACAGTAAAAGTGGCCACCTAGGCTTTTAGATCAACTGTTCCAGCACCTACAACTGTGTGTGGCTGAATGTATTTATTGTGTCTTTGTGACTTTCTCGTGGGGTTGGGTGATAAATCACTTCAGGGAGTAATTGAAGTCCCTACCTCTACCAGAATCCTCTCCCTCCTGCTCAAATCAAAACTCTCTCCTAATCTTTCAGTACCTGGTCCTTCTTTGAACATTTAATACATTAACATCACCACATAGTTTAGTGCTTCATTGTATAATATATTATTATTTTATATTTGATAAATGTGTAGCTGTCACATCACCCCAAATACATTACCAGTTTCTTGAGGGAAGTGATCATACCTTGTAATTCTTATAGTACAAATAAAGTAGCTCTTTATTGGTGGATTATACATGACTTATGTACCTCTGCTTTATAGCACTTTCACAGTTGAACTTTTAGATTTCCTTGAGTGAATACTTGCTTAACACCTCTCTCCTAAATGGCCAATAAACTCCATGAAGGGAGAAACCAGTTCTATTTTTGCTCACTATTTGTAGGGGGTTGAATAGTGCTCTCCCTAAATTCATTTCCTCCCAGAACCTCAGAATGTGATCTTCTGTGTGAAATAGGGTCATATGGTAAGGATTGAGATGAAATCATACTGGATTAGGGTGGATCTTAAATCCAAGTTTAGTGTCTTTATAAGAGACAGAAAAAAAACTAGAGACACAGAAATGAAGCAGATGTGAAGATGTAGGCTGAGACTGGAGGGATGCATCCACAAGCCAAGGAACATCTGCAAACCACCAGAAGCAAGGAGAGAGGCATGGAACATTTTCTCCCCCAGAGTGTCCAGAAGAAACCAACCTGCTGATAGCTAGATTTCGGACTCCTGGCCTCCTGAACTGTGAGGGAATAAACTTTTGTTGTTTTAAGCCACCTCATTGGTGGTAATTCAATCAGACCAAGGAAAGGAATATACCATTGTGTCCCTATTCTTTAGCAAAGTGCCTAGATCATAGCAAGGGTCCAATAATTATCTGTGGGAGGAAGGAAAGTATATTAATTCCTCCCCTTTCTCTATATAATGTTGTAATTTAGGGTTTCTCTAAGTGTACTCACTTTTTCAGCATCACCTGGGTAAATGCAGATTCCTAGGACCACCCCAAAGCAGCTATGTCAAAATCTCAGGGCCTGAGACTATGTTTCCATAATACTCTCCCATGGAAGATCTTACACTCATGAAAAATTTTAAACTGGTGTTCTTTTTTTATTATAATCCTTAAGGCTCTTTGAATTTTATCAAAGACATTTCTCTAGCCTGTGTGGACAATGAACCTTATGGGAGGAAGCTTACCTCCTTGCAGGAGGTGTGTGGTTGACCTCCTCATTTATACTGCTGGGAATTTCTGAAACAGGATGCTCCAGCTGTCCATTCCTTTTTTTCCTTGAGTATACACCTGGATGCTTGACACAAGCTCAAATCCTGTCTAGAGCAAAGGTTTTCATTTTGATGGTAGTTTCCTCAAGAAAAGAATCAGTCAGAATAAGACATGTGTAGAATCCCTCAATTCTTAGGATATTTCCCCCAAATAGTTATGTCCAATGCCTTACATGCAAACTGTTGCAGATTTCTAACTTGCAACTTCAGCCACATTTCACCTCTTAAAAAACTTGACTCTCAAAAGATAGGTGACAGTTTATTACAAACAGGCTGTTTTGTGTTCCATATTCATCTCCCATTTATGACTTTTTCATCCAAATTGCTGAGTCCTCATATCAAAACACAAACCAGGCTGCAAGCTCAAATTGGCATCTGCAAATCAAGCTGTGCGCTTTCTGCTGTGTGCCAGCCCCCAGGACCTCTCAGAGACCTGTTGTTGTCATTCATGTGGGAGTGAACAGCTCTCTGGGTTCTGGGGAGGAGCCAACTATGCTTCTAGGTGTCTTTCTCTAAGATTTTTAATCCTGTTGATCAGGATGCTTCCTTGCTGCACACCTGAAAGAACAACCCAAAACTCAAAACAAGAATTGGGGAGGTTATTTCAGCTCCATGACTTTGCACTAAGTCTGGAAGGATTTGTGGGCTTGTCGGGAGGGATTTGTTGCAAAACCCCAGTGAATCATGGAGTAGGAGTGTATATTAAGCTGGAAGAGGCAGAGGAGGATGAAAGTGAAGTGTCATGGAACATGTAGAAGCACTTTGAGGCAGCAGGGGTGTCCTGACTTCAAATTATCACCTGTGTGTGACATTAAACCTCTGGCTTTGAATAATAAATCATAGTATAAACTCCTCTTATAATAGAATAAAGCCAGAGACATCAGAATTTAAAATGGATTTGAAGTAACATTTCCACCAGTTGAAAAATAAAGTTTACCCAACTCCTACTATTTTTTTTTCTCCTGCAAATTAAACAGCATTCATCCTTGGTGCACTGCCTTCAAATCACAAGGTTACCTTAAAAGTTTGCCCTTACTCTCCTCCAATCCCATATCATGTCTGTCACAAATTACCATCATTTCTTTCTTCAAAACCTTGGCCCCATATGTCCCTTTCCTAAGGCTGGCCCAAATGCTTCGGGTCTGCCACATGGCTCTGCTAGCTTTTTAACCTTTTGTAACATTTGTTGCCTTCATTAATTCTTCTGAACATTGAATTACCTCCTGCTTATCAGTCATCCAGGCTCAGGAACTTGGAGATGTCTGACTCATCGCTTTACTCTTCATTCTTGTTCACTCAAGATCCTTCCTTTGTCTTCACTAATCTCACCATCACCTTCGTCAGAGGCTTCCCACCTGACTTTCTGCTACAGCTATGTTGATATTGCCCTTGAACACATTAAACATCTGTCATGGATTTTCTTTTTAAAAAGGTGTAATATGTTTAATATTTTTACCTGCTGATAATAAAAATAGCTACTATTTATTGAGCACCTACTATGTCCCAGACACTTTGCTATGACAACATAGAAAACAATCCAGCAGATCTGACATGGAGATGTGGGAATCTGCATTTTTAGCAAGCATTCCAGTATAAATTACTCATCTAGACAGACTACTATATATTGTGGGCAACTCTGAAATACCTATTTCAGTAGAAACTCTATTTGGTGGAGTCAAGGAATTGAAGGGGTCTTTGCATCATTTACGTTGTTCTGACTTAGTTGTTTGTTCTAAATGAGAAAGTATTTTATAATTTGGTTTTTAAAATGTCTTGGCTTTCTACCCCAGCTTTGTTTTTTCAATATTCCTTCTTCCTGATCCACCGTTACTAAAGATTGGGATTTGATTCTAATAGTCACTTTGCAAATAAAAAAATGAGTATATTTTGGCCTAAAATACACAATGGGAAGATTTATCCATATTACTTTAGGACTGAAAAAGTTTTCATATATCACATGGTCTTAGAATTTGAGAGTTAGAAAGGATAGTATTCATTAAAACTTCTCATTTAAAAAAGTTGGCCAGAATACATGCTTTACATATATACATGATATAAATATGTTGGGCAGCCTAATGAAGAGCAACATAGGTACTAGCTGCCAATAGTACTAGGAAAACAAGGAAGAGGTAGTATGCCTGGCAAGGATTGAAGTTGAGTATAAAAATTTGACTTGCTTTGGCCAACAAAATGTGAACTGAAGGAACTGATGTCACTTTGGGCTAGAGGCTTTAATTACCATGTGTGATTTTCCATGCCCTTTTTTCCTGGGTCAACAATCATGGAAACATACAACGAAATGGAAGTTTCATTAGTGTGGGCCCCTGAGTAACTAGGATAAACACATTTCTCTTTTTGATACATAATTAAGTCACTGAAATTAGGAGGTTGTCACCATAAGAAAATTCTGTCTTATTGTGACCAATCGTTTTTTTAAGCTGGACCAATTCACGGATAGTAATGAGGATGAGCATGAGGATGACAACAACTAACATTTACTAACAGTGTACCATGGCCCCGGCACCATGCTAGGTGCTTTACAGGCTTTATGCAATTTAACCTTTATAACAACATTATAAGAAGAATGCTATTATAAGCCTCATTTTATAGATAAGAAAACCGAGATGCAAAATGTTTAAATTAGAAGTCCAAGATTATATGAAAATTAAGCTTGAGAGCAGACTCAAATTCAGGCATTCTGATTCCAGAGCTTGCCTTCTTAACCATTAAATTGCATCTGCTAGTTCATAAGTCAAAAGCAAATAATTCCCCAAAGTGTAGTCTGCATAATACTAGTTTTGTGAATATTAACTGGAATTACTTAAGAAATGAATTTAAATCTTATTTTAGATACATTTATGAAACACTGAGTCAAATGAAATAAGGCAGATTTTAAAATCTCAAAACTTCTTGATGTTTTTAGGATCTGCCTGATTCTTTAACATCTCAGATTGAACTTGTTTTCATTCTCATGTTTGGGGCCCCAGGTTTCTTATTTCACATCTCACACTTGCTTGTGGCCCCATAAGGAGTAGTAATCCTATCCATTCCCTCACTGTTGATTTGGACCTCAACATTTCATTTGATTTTTCATTTTTTTGACTTCTTGGACCTGGGCATCTCCTTTCTGGGCTAAGATTTCTCAAAGAGAGAACTTTCTGCTGTATAATATCTAGGTCCTTTGTTACTCAATCCCACCCACTGGTATATAGAGATATATAATGCAAGATTTTTTCTTGCTCTTCTTTCCAATTATTTTCCTTTATATATTCCCAGAATCTTCTCTCATTGATGTTCTTTCCATTGAGATCATTCAAAGTTTCCAAGTTTTAATCATTTCCTTCTCCATATTCCATTTGACACTCTCTAAAGCATACCAGTTAATCTTTAATTAAATATGCTTTTCCCTATTTTTGTGAGCTGTAGGTGATTTAAAAACCTGATAGTGGCAGTGGGAATTTTAGGAATGGATTATATAAAGTCTGAGGTCATTTGGTAATTTCCCATTAAGAAAGACTAAATATTTATTTAATCTTTAGAAAGTCAATTTTCTTTAGTAAGACCAATCTTAGCTATAGTGCTACATCAAGGGACTTTTGGATAGTCCAGGAGGAAGATATAACTTTTACAGGTCTTGAATGTAGGACTCAGAGAACTAGAAGGAATCTAACTGAAAAGAAAAAAAAAAAACCTTTGCAAGGTCTGGGATCTATAAGACAATTCAAGTTTCTATATCACTTTGAGAATTTGGTGAATGCTATCAGTTTTTCTTCAAGAAATTGACTCTTACCTCCATCCATACTATGTTGCCCCTCTCCCTTGCACCTGCCCCTTTGGTGAAGAATGTCCCTTATGTTGCACCTGTCCCTTTGGTGAAGAATGCCTGATAAAGGAGGTAAGGATGATGTAAATTGTGTTGTAGATGAATGTGAACACCATGAGCACATTGTTCTCCTGAAATGGTGAAATGAGTCCAAACCACATGCTACCTTATACTAAAGGGGACTGAAAATCTTGTGCTTTTCCCAATCTCTGTCTGGCAATCCATGTATTTTAAGCCCAAAAATAATAATAATAACACATATTTTGGTCCATATTGGTGAATATAAAAGAGCCAAGTCAATGCTTGAGGGGTATCTTATTCTTTAGGTAATGTTTTAAAAATAATTTAACAAAACCATGAAAGTAGTAATATATTTTTAGGATTCTGAACCAAGTACTTAAGTAATGTGAAATATTAGAAACAACCTTTGTTCTCTTCCCTCCCATTGAAATCTTGTTCCTTATAAATACCATCAAAAGAAAATATATCTGGGTTAAATGTAAACATCACAATACTTTTGTAGTTTTGCATTTTGAAATAGCCACTTTTCTGTCATTGAAAATCACTGATTATTCAGAGCTAGTTATAAAGAGCAAAATATCTATGTGATTGCATGGTTTCGATTACCATCATCATAATGCTGTGCACAAAGGCTGATTACCTTCCATTTTGCACTTCTTGTTAAAACTGGGTTAATAAGAGACTTTGCAAGGATATTCTCCTCCCCATCACATGGAGTTTTTCATAGAAATTCAATGCAATAATTGAAATTATTTTATTACTAAAGAAAGGATTAGGCTATTGTACAATTTTGTGGTCGTTGACAATTTCTTAGCATTAATGCATTTATTGATTAAAACCCTTACTTTATATGAAGAAATTTTGGTATTGTATATATATCTAATCCTGGTTTCAGTGAGACCTGAGTCCAACAATTTAGAGCTTCAATCAATTTAAGATTGATAGGCTGAAGACTATTATTTTCTTTCTCTGTATTATATATTATCTACGATAATAAATTAGAAACATTTCATTTCACATGTAGCTTTGTAGGGAACATGAATTATTAAGGGTAGTATTTTTGGAAGTAGTGACTTCCTTACTTAAAAAATATATACATATATGGTGATTTTCTTTTTTATAAGCATTCAATAGAAGAATGGAGTAAGAATCAAGATAAGTAATACATCTCTTGAAAGATACAGGAACACGGGGCGCCTGGGTGGCTCAGTCGGTTAAGCGTCCGACTTCACCGGGGTCACCATCTCACGGTCCGTGAGTTCGAGCCCCGCGTCAGGCTCTGGGCTGATGGCTCAGAGCCTGCAGCCTGCTTCCGATTCTGTGTTTCCCTCTTTCCCTGCCCTTCCACCATTCATGCTCTCTCTCTGTCTCAAAAATAAATAAACGTTAAAAAAATAAAAAAAATTAAAAAAAAAAAAGAAAGAGGAACAATGTAAGAATAAGAGTGGGCAGTGGAATCAGAAGTGGATTTTTCATTTCCAACTTTGAATTCATTAAATTCCTTCCTTTAGCCATGCCACAATCCCTCTATATGTAAAACAAGTGATTAAGGTTTGTTACTATGAAAACTTCCCAGCCCTATGACACTCTTAAAAGTAGTAAGACACCTAGAATGAGAGAAAGAGAAAAGAGAAAATTTTCATGTTTAATTACTCTCTCATAATATATAAGAAAAATCTTTACATGATATTGACTTTGATTGATATTCTTAAACTGCTTATTATGGGAAGTAATATGAGGTAATTGAGAGTTAGTGAGAGGAACAAGAAGTCTGTATTTCTTTTGAAAATGTTTCTTATTGTGATTTGATTTGTGAAATTGGGGTTATAACTGGAAGCAAATTAAATCTTTGGGCAATTAAGAAAGTTTGAGAAGTTATAACTGGATCAATACGATCTGTTGTTTTAGTCGGTTTGGGCTGCTATGACAAAAATACCATTGACTGGGTAGTTTAAACAATAAACATTTCTCACGGTTCTGGAGGCTGGCATATACGGTTAAGGTGGCAGCAGATTTGGTAGCTAGTGGGATTTGCAGATGTATTACTTTTTGCTATGTCATTACATGGCAGAGAGAGCAAGGGCTCTGGACTCCTCTTCTTCTTTTTTTAAATTAAGTTTTTTTAATGTTTATTTTTGAGAGAGACAGAGAGAGAGAGAGAAAGAGAGAGAGAGAGAGGAAGGTGCAGAGAGAGAGAGAGAGGGACACTCCAGACTCCTCACTGTCAGCACAGAGCCCAACGCAGGACTCAAACCCACCAACTGTGAGATCATGACCTGAAGTTGGATGCTTAACTGACTGAGCCACCCAGGTGCCCCAAGGACTTCTCTTCTTGTAAGGGCACTAATCCCATCATTGGTGTTCCATCCTCACAACCTCATCTAAACTTAATTACCTACCACCTCCAATACCATTCATTACATTGGGGCTTGGATATCACATAAGAATTGGAGGAGGAGGCACAAACATTTAGTCATAGCATCTGTTAATTCTACTTCTGTTATTCATGTATCTGCAGGGCCCTACTGTTCACCTGGCGGCAGTCACTTGTGGGTATAACGTTGGTCTTACTAGAGTTCTCTTACATGTTTTTTTGTTTTGTTTTGTTTTGTTTTTGTTTTGGTTTTTTTTTTTTTTGGCAGATTCAACGTCAACTGTTTGGCTCCACAATAATGAACTAGAGTCTTATTGAATAATATGACTATTGGGGCGGGGGGCAGAAATGCTATTATTCACTATAAAAACCTGGTGATGTTAGGTGCATACTCAAGTGATACAGACTATAATCTACATCCTTATTTCATTTTTTTTTTTCTGGAGGCAAAGAGACCTAGAACTTTTATGATATTCTATACCATACTAGGAAGAAGAGGGGCAATAAATGCTTGAAATGATAATGACTGATGAAAAGCATTTCATCTATAAAGTCATGTAGAAGTATTTATAGAATTAAATATTCATTATGTCAATAGACTTAAAAATATGTCTGCCTATTTACTCAATCAACCTACATGTATGACTCTATCCTAAGGAAATAATCTGAAACACCAAATAAACTTTACATTTAGATACTCATGACAGCACTATTTATATTTAGAAAAAAAAATGGTGGGGCACCTGGGTGGCTCAGTCAGTTAAGGGTCCGACTTCAACTCAGGTCATGATCTGTGGTTGGTGGGTTCCAACCCCGTGTCGGGCTCTGTGTTGACAACTCAGAGTCTGGAGCCTGCTTTGGATTCTGTGTTTCCCTCTCTGCCCCTCCCCCCCCCCCACCATTCTCAAAAATAAGTAAGCGTTAAAAAAATTAAAAGAAAAACACTGGAAATAGCATAAATATATAACTATAGATAAATCGATGGATCAGGAGTTGTAGACATTTGATGTAATAATATGCATATTTATAATAATAAAAATTGTGATATGAAAAAAATAGGGAAAATGATTACAAATAACATTAAGTGAAAACAATAGAATTGCAAAGTTGTACAAATAGCATCATTACCAAATGCAGACCCTGGCAGAGGAGAGCAGTAGAAAGATGTATACCTTCATGTTGGCAGTGGTCATGTTTCGGAGGTGGGATAACAGAGGATTGGCTGGTGAGACTTCTTTCTGATTTTCTGCATCTCCCACATTTTCTAGAACAACATTCATTTCAACTAAGTTGAAAATATAAACATTACATTTAGTCTTTTATTTGACTCTCTCCAGTTCTCAGGTAGCAAAGGAAGCCAATTTTAAACTCCAGTCCCTCTATGCTCAGGCTCCCTCCCAGCCTCCGAATCCTCACTGACATCCTCCTTAAGCAGCTTAGCGAGGAAAGCTAGGTCTGCCAGCTCTGACCCACCACCAACCTCACTGCTCAGCAGTGCCTGCCCCCACCTTGATCTGGAAGCCAAGCGAGGGAAATCACATTAGAACCCCCTGTCCCTGAGCCTGTGCCCTCTTCCCTAGAGCCCCTGCAGTGCCTTTCTTCTCTCCTTTCTTGATTTCCCTTCTGAATCTTCCCTACATTCTCATTCCAAGTCCAGATGGCTGATTTTCTGAAGCATTCACATTTCTCCTCTGCTGACTTATAACTGTTGAAAACCCATCATCTACACCTCCCTGGTAACCAGGTTTCTGCCACAGCAGGCTGCCTAGTGGGATTTGGCAAGTGTGGAGAGGGTGGGGAAAGAGAAACTGTCCAAAGGGAAATCGGCCAATATACTAGTTGCTCATAGGCTTTACTTCATTCATTTGGAACACTTGGAAAGGATAGAGAGTGCTTAATGAGGATCCATTAAAAGGAAAGCTACGTTGTTTAAACAGCCATCAGTTCTGCTAAGCCTGGTTCAGCAATTCAGAATTTGATAAGTAGATTTTTAGGTTTTGCCTCAAAAATAGATATTGCTTATGTTAAAATAAATAACCTACAGATAAAAGGCTTCACAGACATTTATTTCACATGGGCTTAGGCAGAGTTGTAGCTGCTAACTTGCTTTGACTACTGGTGAAGCTGGAAAATGTGAAAAGAAACATCAAGTCCTTCAAAATAAAGGAGAACAAAAATTGTGCATCATGTCTTTGGTTTGGTTTCAAAATATCCAAAAATAAATTGAACCTACCCTGGGCAAGTCACTGTTCAAGGAATGGTGAATGACAAAAGTGGATAAATACAGAATCCATGTCCTCAAAAAGATTACAACAGGAGAAATACATACATGGCAAGGTAAATAAAATTATTCTACTAAAAAACATATGATAATGTATACCAAATATTTTCTACAAAGCTTGGCATAGAGTAGTAGCTCGACAAATTCCCTTTCCCCTGCCCATTATGTATCCCAAACAGAGTTTCACTTAGGATGTTTTTACCTTCAATTAAGCAGTTCTAACTAAGAAAAATTCACTATTTCTTTTAACAAGAAGTCTGGAGGGAAAGCAATTCTTTATATGGTGTATCGGTCAGCATCGAGACAGGATAATATAAATCATTGTAGATTTTTCAAGCAGAGAGACTCTAATGCAAGCAATTGGTCACCAAGGTATTGGAAGGACTAGAGAAGCAAAAGGGTGACCTCTTGGGTGTTCTTGCAAATGAGCCTGCTGGAGCACCGCTCCTGCTGTTGGACCATTGTTGCTACTGCCAAGTCAGAAGCCAAAAGCTTGTGGTCCCCTTGGGTGTTTCTGGAATCCCCAGCCACCTTCATATGCCTGCTGTTGTTATAGAAAACAATAGTTGCCTGTAGTCTCCCTCTGCTCTAATGCTAAAACCAGAAACAGAAAGAATGACTTCTGTCTTCTTTCTTCCCTCCATCTAGTCTTTGCAAATGCCTTACCTTTGACAGAAGCTACCAAAAACCAGCTGGCAAGGAAGTCTGGGAATTGCTGTTTCCAGGTGCTTTTCCTCCAGCTATACAGAAAACAGCTCAGAAAAATTGGAATGGATGGGGTTATGTAACAACAGAAAATATCTGGTGGAGTGGCATAATTCAGCAGTTCAGTAACATCATGAAGGTCAAATATCTCTTTGCCTTTTCTCTCTCCATCCTCAGGGATTAATAGATTTTCCCTTAGGCTGGATTTCTTGAACACTTGAATGCGGAAGACAATATTCAAAGGCAATATCTTTTTCTTGTGCTCTTTTTTAACTAGTGAGATAAACTCACAGCTGACTTGTTCACCCATGTGATGGGCTAGAAAATGTAACAAGATCTTTCTTAAATTACCAACAATGGTTAAAAAATGAATGTCATACTTATCTAATCAATAACAATTATATAGCATCATAGTCTTTTGTGATAAAAGATTAATTTAGTAAATATAAATTTTTAAAATATACTACTACATGTTTGTAATCCTGTTTTGAATCTCTTCATTTTTAAAATTATTATACATTAGTATTATATCATCATATATGCAAAAAGTAGAGGTGCTCTGGCCTCTTTTAGACTCTGAGAAGCTCTGTGGGGAGGATGGACCAGCCCAGGGAGACTTCATGGAAAAACAGGACAATTGGGCATATCCCAGGCTACTTTGGCCAATAATGTGATTTAACCAGTAGAAACAGAATAAATCTACAAGTAGAGAACCAACTGGGCCAAATGAGTCTCTGGAAATCATGAAATACCTTTAATGATTTGGTTGTTCACCCTGAGTTCTGGCGTCATTTTGGCAAAATGAGTAAGAAAGAATCAGAGTGAGCTCTTTCATGCCAATAATGAATGCAGTGGAAATTGACTTCTTTCCATTCCAGCTGCAGCAGCAGGAGTACGTTTTGCTGCCAACACAGAGCTCCATCACAGTTTAGAGTTGAAATACTGGTCAAATCAAAGGGCAAGGAGGCAACATTTAGTGCAGACACTACATGTCAAATTGCCAATCTCATGCCCAAAGCTTTGCTCCCTGTGTCACAAACACCTCCTTGGAGACTGTTTATCTTCTTACAGCACTTCAATTAATGAACTACCCATCAACACTCAGTAATATTAACAACTATCATATGTACATTAATTTGTAAAGTGTTTTTTCCTTTTGCATGGTCTTATTTAATCCCTACAGCTAGCTATGCAGTGAGCTGACTTTTTACCTAGGCAGAAATCAAATTCAGAGATGTAACTTGGCTGACTTATATAAGCTGTGAGAATGAAGATTGAGGCTATTAAAAATCCAACACTGGATGGAGTTGGGTAAGATACAGTTCTGGCCTTAGGGGGTATTTATTTTGTAGCTGGGAAAATGAGGAATGCAGATAAAGAACATCTAGCAGGTTAAATGTGCTGTGTGAGCTGTATATTAGATAATATCATGTAGGTAAAAAAAAGAAATCACCACTATTTATTGGGGTGGTCAAGACTATTCATTTGTTCCTTTTCTAAGGTGAAGGTGAAAAAAAATATCTTAGAGACCCTTCAGTGCTGACATATTAGGTTCTGATATCTGTCAACCCCTAGATGACACCATGTGATTTCCCTGCATGGTTTATCCCCAAGGGCAGAGTAAAGGGACAGGTCCAACTTTCCAAATCAGATATCAGTATATATTTTGTGATATAAAATAAACCTTAAATATCCTGGTAATTAAATTCATATATTCTTTTTCGTGATTACCATGAAGGAGAACTAAGGAAACTCATAGTAATTTAATAACTCAAAAGAGAGTATAAAAAAAGCCACATAACAAATGCCATAAAAACACAGCCATTCAGAATCTAACTCTTAGAATCTTTCCTCTTTTGAATTGGGATGATCTTCTTCCTCACACATGCCACACATTATAGTGGAACTTCTATTTGTAGAAACCAATCACTTGATCAATTAAAGGAGCCTTTCAGAGGATGATTTCCATTTTTTTCCATCTTATAATCTATTGCTGAGGTTATAAGGCTTTTCTGTGTGGAACAAGCCCACACATTATCTCTTCCTTCTGGTACCAACTCCTACAATTTTGGTTTTATTTTTGAAATTATCTGTATAAAATGGAGTATCACACTAATTAGTCAAGCTTGTTTCAGTCACTTATAATTGGGTAACGAGCAGACATGAGTTCTTCACCCATAAATAAAATCTAATAAGACTATCCCAAAATGCCCTTGGAATGCTGAAGAACTGAATCACAATAGCTGACCAAACTAAAACCTATCTCAAGTCTCCAACACTTTGGGGAAACCACCAACTTGCTTTTGGAAACATCGTTACCTTAAGTATGTCTTTCTCAATGACTTCTCAGCCTGTCGTGCAACCAAGACCCCATGCACTGCATCATCTTTTGTTCTAAAGGCATTTATCTGCAACTCTGAGAGTTGCATGCATATAGCTTTAAAAATAAGACTCCACCAGCAGCACCAATGGAGAAGATAAGTGATGGAAAAATTTTAATGAAAGATCTTGCCATGTGTATAATAGTCTTTAGCAACAGCTATATAAGCCTACAAAGATGCTCTAATTATTATTGGAAGACACAGGTTTTCTAAATTCTCCTAAGTTGTGTCTTTTTTTTTAAAAGTAACAACAGCAACAACAAAAACCTTATTGATTAAAAAACTTAAGGTAAGACATTTTGTAGTTGTAGAGCTTTGATTTCAGCATTGGTGGCAGTTTATGAAAGCATTTTAAGCTCTGTTTAAATACTGTGGATTTGTGCTTTGAAAATAGCAAACTCGGGAATGATAGAACAATAAATGGCCATTACAGTAATTTTTTTCTTTGCATATTTTAAAAGTGAATCAGAGAAGAAAATATTTAAATCTAATCTCATTTTGAGCAGAATTAACCCCCAAGGTATTTTTTTCCAGAGCCTTAGGTAAATCAGCTGACTCTGGACTTTTCCTGGTGCCCTGACGTTAAGGCCATCAGATGACTTATGAATTATTTCAAAGATTTCTGCACCAACAAAGTAAAATAGAAAAAGCACAGAAAAAATGCATTAGCTGAAAGCTTATACTATTTATGTTGCTCCTGTACATTTTAGTAGTTCTTATTATATAAATTTAATTCTAGGATGGGAGGAAGAAGGCTGACAGAGACACCAGGAGGGTAATTGCACTATAAAAAATGCCAGGTCAGAGAAGTCTCAGATTCTTTCTCAGTAGGAGACAGTGTTCAGTCTCCCAGTGTTAGAGAGTAGAATTGATGAAAGGCAAATAGACATGTCTTGCAAAGAGGCTCAGGATGGGCAAAAGGTTCCAGTAGGAATCATCATGGATTCCATTTCTACTTCAGCTAATCCACTCAATCCACTACTTATGGACAAAATCTATGGCTTCAGGGAAGCAGTAGGGTCTTGATGTTCAAATTCACAGTGAAAATCATTGACTATAGAAACTGTTACCTCTTTCTTACACACTATAGTTATCTGGAATCAGTGTTAACAGCTGGCAAAAAATTATGAAAATGTTGATAATGTTTTCACTCAGTCAATACTGTTTCTATCCTTTTTTGTATTTACTGGAACCCAAAAAGGACACTGAGGCTGACAGAATTTCTGACTCATCTTGGAGTTCTTCCAGGTCTTTTGCTCTCCTCATCGCTAGTTACTTATATTTGTAGATAGGATAGGTATTTTTTGTCAAGTCCCTTCCTCTCTCATTTTTTGTCAGAATTCAATTTTTCAAAGACAATAAATGATAGTGAAATGTGGTTGTAATAAAATAATAATTGCTAAACAAGCTGACTCTGGCATTTTTTAAGAAACAAATTCTTGTGAATAGTTGTCCTATATTTGCAGGATGTCAAATAAAATGTAAATGCTGTCTTTTATAATAAAAGATGACAGGGAAGGAAATTTAAGACAAACTGCCAATAAATATGGTGTGTAAAATTGAAGACTTAGTGATGTTATAATTCCACTCACACAAACGGTCAGCATTCTGTTGTTGGTGGATGGTCTAATTAGCTCTTTTGCTGCATTGTGTTAAGGGTGACCAGTTCTCTTCAGTGAACTGGAAGTGTAGAAGGGTCTGAAGTTTCACTCTGAAGTCCTTTTTTCTCATATTTCCTATTCTATGGGTTCTTCTTTTACACTATTCTTTTTCCCATTTGTTTCCATTTTCTTTGCTTGGAACTTTGGTTGTCTCAAATTCCTGTATTTCCACTACATCGTGGACACTGGCTTTAATTAAGGGTTGGAGGTTCATCACAAAAACATGTTTTCATATAATGTATTTTTGTTGTTTTTAAGATCTCATCTAAACCTTCACTTCTTCAAAAAGCCTTCTTAATCTCCTGATCTAGGTCAAAGCTCTATTGTCTGTATTATGTACCTTTTATTCATATCATTTTTCAAAATTATAACTTTACATTTATTTGGATGTTTCCTTGTTTAATGAGAAATTTCTGGATTAGCCCTAAACTCAATGTATGAGCAAAGTGCCTGTCTATTTTTGTTTTCTACTGTATACTCAGTACCTAGTACATAGTAGGTGCTTGACAGATATTTGTTTAGTAAAGAATAAACTAGAAAAGCCTTGCTGTAGGTAACATTTGTTGTCTAGGAAGTATGCCGAGCATAGCAAGTCCAAAACTGAGATCTCCATCTTCCCTTCTACACTCTCTTCTGTAGTTTTCTTCATTTTGGCAAATGGCCACTCAGTTTTTCTTTTTCCTCAGGAACACATCTTTCATGTCATCTCCTACCACGTGTCCAGTTCATCAGCAAAGGCAGTTAGTTGGCTCTACTGCAAAATTCTGTTCATCCAGAATTCAACCTCATTGCCCATGCCCATCTCTGGCTGGATTAGAGCAACGGCCTCCTAACTGGTCTCCTTTCTGGAACCTTTGCATCTCTATATTTATCTTTCACATTGTGGAGGATCCTTTTGAAACAAATCAAGTCTTATTATTCTTCTCTCAAACCCTCAAATGTTTTCCCATGTGCTCATAGTAAAAGTCCCTGTGGAAGCCTGCATGGCCCTACAGAGCCTGCTCCATGACAGCAGGTACTTTGTTCTGTTTTGTTCTCTACTGTATCTGCAATGCAGAGTCAATGGCACAAAATAGATGCTCAATAAATATTTGTTGATGAATCTGTGCATCCACAAATCAGAGCTATATTATTTAAAACGTACTCTCTGACTCTTAAAGCAAAAAATATTACAACTCCTGGGTTCCAGTGGATACATTTAGCCTTTAGTTAACCTTTACTCAGAGTGTTCAACACTTAACATGATGTTATTAACTTTTGTTCCAAGTCTTGCTCCTGAAAAACATGTGTAACAATACTCATATTGTAAAATCAATCTTGACTTGTTAGGAAAATCATTACTGCAATCAATATTAGCTCAAAGAATCATTCAAAGGCATGCTGATGTCATAAGGCTGACTATTGTAATTGACTGAATTTAGAATTAGAAAGAAAATTTTCCACTTGGTAATTCAGTCTATTTTTATGTACTTGAATAAAGTACATAAACTTCTCAACTTTGTGGTGATTTTGTGACGTATTTCAGGTAGTAAGCATTTTGACAACCATCCTATCACTAAATCTATAATAGTTCTACACCAAATCTTGTATCAATTTCATTACTGTCTGCCTCCTTAACCTGTTTGTGGCATTAATATCTAGTGTTGAATAACTTAAAATTTTAGAGAAAAGGTAAGATAAGGGGAATGTGGTCACAGCAAACTTCTGAAAGCAATTCTAGATTTTTTTTCCTGGTTATATTAACATATGCAAGAAAGTGACCATAGTACACTGAGAGACTAGTGATGACATTTCATATCATTTAATTGAATTTCTACCTGTATTAGATCCTAAGATCACTTTTTGGGATGATTATAATGATAAAATTGAAATTAGGGTGGTTAAAGGGGATGGGGAAACATGATGGATTATGAAAAGTTAGGCCTCTGGATTATTCATCCTTCCTCAAATCCATTAATTTCTATACTTCCAAGGTATCTAGGGATGTTTCAGAAAATTCAATTTTGTTCTCATGGCTGGGGTAGCTTCATCCTTTTATCAAGTAACATCTCAGTCATTCAACAAATATTTATTAAACATCTATTTTGTGCTGAACATTGTTCATTCTAAGTTCTGAAAATGTGAATACTACTGCATCTGTTTCAATGTAGAGCCATTATATGTCATTCATAACTATGTCTGGGTGGAAGATTTTTCTCATGGAAAGACTGCACCATGCTTGCAGCAAGAATGAAGAGTTTGTTTTATCTGGGTGAAAAAAATCATAGTTAACATGGGACTTCTATAATTCGCACTTTCATCTGCTCCAGAAATTAGGAGGTTGAAAAGAAAGAATTTGAGGATAAATCTTTGTTGTAAATATATTTTTCTAGCATTAACATAATCATAATGTTATTGAATAAAATGAATTGTGATGTATTAAAAAATCAGGTCAAAAATTACATATGTGAAGCTTTTTTTACAGGCCATCTTAATGATTGATTGATTTCTAAATGATTGACTTGTTGTATATACAGCCAATCAGAGATTGGCAGTAAAATTATTAAAGCATAAATAAAAAAGAAACAAAACAAAAAACAATGGATTGGTGTCTCTTTATTAAGTGACTTTTGCCATTTAGACATGGGAAAATACGTTGCAATAGATCAATAAATTTGTGTGCTGTTATTCAATCTCACTGAATCCAATCCAAGAAAATCCAGTGTCTTCCTGCATTTCAATCCTTTTATCGAAACATTTGTTGTGGCAGGAAATTCAAAGAGATGTTATGCATTCAAGGGTAGGGGAGAAAGTCACTCTGAAACAAAGAATAAAAAAACAAATGGAACAAAAAAACAAGCAAACAAACAAAAAACTAGAAGAAATCATCAAGAAAGTTTTTCAATTACTGTTAAAAAAAACCCTCTATGAACCCTCTAAAATCTAGGGCTCATAGAAATGTACCACATCCATATTCAACACTCAGATAAGCACATTAGAACCTCAGGCATCCTTTAAAGACCCATATGTTTGGTGCAATTTCTCTAAACAAAGATAAATTTCCAAGGTCTGAGAATGTTTCTTTTCCTTTATCCCAGGAAGGAGGTTGCTCAAGCAGCAAGAACCTCTTTGGACAATGCTTCTTACCAACCTGGAGCCCACACTGCTCACCCATGGCAAACCACACACACATGAATGGAAACTACTAAACGATAGAAGGTTGACTCTAAAACAATAAAAATTACTTATCCTTAAAGAGGATTAAGCATATCCTCAAAGCAGAGAATTTGAGACAGCTGAAATTCTGTACATTTGTATGCACATCTAAGCAATAACAGTTAACCAAAATGCACACTATCAAAAACACATGGCTGAGCAACCTAGGAATTTCGCTGTTAGCTATGATGCTGCAGTGGGAACCTCATATTATATGTCACCCTGTCTTGATTCTGTTTATCTAAAGGCCTTCATCAAGCACTGAATAATTCCCCAGGAGAATGTCAGCTGTTTTCTTCTGGAAAAATAACGTCATGATGCATGATAATATGTTAGACTTAAATTTTTAAGATGTCCCTCCCCCCTCAACACATACATGTCATAATGAATTTGAATTATTCTTCAAAGTAAATAGCTGAGCAAATCATATTCTATGCAACATTCCTCTCACCAACCTGTCAACTAAATGAATTACAGTGAAATGAGTAACAGTGGGAACCTTCAAGGGAAAATCCTTCCATTCAGGAACTTAAAGGAATGAGTCTGAAAAACGGAAAAGGGCAGTTCCAACCCATTTTCTTCATCTGCAAGTTAACTGTAACTAACCATGGTAGTTAGCTAAACCTAAAGAAGAGTCAAGTTTAAACGCCTGTTGGACTGGTAGCCCCTGTGGTGTGTGTGCCTGGGATGTTTTACTGAGGATATGGTTTTGTTGGTTGCAGGAAGAAGGGGAAATGGGGGCTTTGGAACTTGGAGTGATGGGAAAGATAGGGATCTAATAGGGGACATGATAGAATCCTTTTTCTCAGTCCTTGTGGACTGTGGAATTTTCCTTTCATATAAGCATTTGCTTCAAAGAAAGCAGGGTTTCAGCAAAAGCTGAAGAAGCCATCTCCATGAGGAAGAGAGACACTCAGCCTGCTTAGATAGTGGAATTACTTCTTTTCTGTATAGAACATAACAGGAAACCATCCTAGGGTTCCAAAGGCAGGTGCTCCTGTGGCTTCTCCTCAGAGCATAAGGAATATATGACCATTTTGATTTTGTAGTAACTGAAGTTTTCAGAGTCTCAGCCTGCCCCTCCAAGCCCTAACTAGCTAAAGTGTTATTTCTTCACATTAATGAGGAGGCAGGAGTCTTCCCAGTGTATATTTGTTCCTTTCATGCACACGACCTCAACCAGAGGTCTTCTGGCTGCCAGCCATGGACACAGTTCACCATGAGTCAAGCACAAGTCTTTTAGCAGGTTGGCAGAAAAGCAAGCTTGTGTTGCATTCCTGGCCGCAGAAATTTCTCCTAGTACATATTTAAGTTTCCTTGATTTATTCCCCATATGGCCCATGTGGTTAACCACAGTTTTATTTTTCTTAATAGCAGTAAAGAGAGACTCATCATGACCCTTCTTCAGGCTCATCACTCTCTCGCTCAGACCTATAATTTATTAGGAACATCCTCTGTGGGGATGAATGGCTCTGGTCTTTGGTAATAAGATATGGAGCTTTTACACACTGTGAGCTGTGCTGCTTAGTGCCAGATAACAGTTTTGGTAAGTCATTGAGGGAAGTAAGAATCTGTCTCCTTTTCTGATCCACTGAACTGTCAAGGTAGGTGCCAGGCTAGGTTAAGAAGGGGCCAAGTCTTCTTCCTTTGCATAACCTCAGTTGTCTACAGGGCCTAAGAGAAAGGGAAGAGACATTTGAGCCAGATAGACTTGTTGTTAAATTCAGGCCTGTGATTCTACTGCACTCTACTCAATCAGGCTCATTTTAGTCCCCAAGGAGACATTTGGCAATGTATGGAGGCATTTGTGATTGTCATGACTGGGAAGGTGCTTCTGGGAAGAGGCCATCCTACAATGCACAGGAGGGCCTGCTTCCTCTTATTTCCTTGCAAAAAAGAACTATCTAGCCCAGAATGTTAGTAGCACTCACACTGAGAAATCCTACCCTAAATGTTTGATGCTGAGCAAGTTTCCTAACCTTATCTAAGGTGAAAGATAAATATTGGCCATATAAGGTTGCGATAGAGATTAAAATCAAAGAAACAAGGAATATAAACTAGCTGTGTTGGGTACAGAACTAAGGCAGTTTGTTTCCTCTTCTCTTTGGTATCCCAGAACCTATAAGCTCCCTATTTGCCATTAGCCTTTGCTCCCATCACAAGTCTGTTTCAACTTGGCCTAGGCTAAGTTATGTTGAGTTATTCTAAATTACTCCGAAGTAACAAACACTCCAAATTCTCTGGGTTTGTACTGAGCAAGGTTAGTTCCTCATTTCTGTCTGTCTGTCTGTCTGTCTGTCAGGGTTGCCTCTTTAATTAGGCTCAGGCTGAAGGAGCAGCCCCTGTCTGGGACATTGTGATGTCCAGTGAAAAAAGAAAGTGATAAAAGGCATACACTAGCTTTAAAATTTTTCACACAGATGTGTTCTACATCACTATTTGAAATGCTTCCTACTCACCCATTGTTAAGGGAGGGATTCCCACTGTAGGGTTATGGAAATGACTGAATATGTAACCCCTTACCCTGGACAAATAAAATCAACAGGAGTTTATTGGTCACTTATACCCACTACCCAGGGGAATAGGACACTGCACATAATGCAGAGTCACATGAGAGTTGCACTCAGGAACACACTGGGCAAGCAGGGGCTATGGCAGGCACACTTTGTCATGTCTAGGGGATGAGACGCCCCTGGTTCCCACAGGAGG
Organism: Herpailurus yagouaroundi; assembly: GCF_014898765.1. Taxonomy (NCBI): domain Eukaryota; kingdom Metazoa; phylum Chordata; class Mammalia; order Carnivora; family Felidae; genus Herpailurus; species Herpailurus yagouaroundi. The sequence goes on along the minus strand of NW_024412469.1, from coordinate 2,216,542 downwards.
ATATCATTGATTTGCTTGAATATTTATGTATTTGGCATTCCATAATTAATGAATTAAGTAATTTCATAATTGGCTTGTTTGAATAATTTCTGGCAAAGAATTGAAACCTGCTACAAAAAGGACTGCCCTTGACCCCTTTGATAAGAAGGATTATTTGGCTAAGGGATCCTATTTGAGGAAGCAGGGGGAAAAGGAGCTTATGATTAGGCCATTTGGAGCCCTCTTGATTTTTAAAGATACCAAGACAGAACATAATATTAAGCCTTAATTTTAGGCTTTAAACCACAATCACTTCTGCTTGAATTTCCTTGGCCCACGTAAGTTACATGGAAAATTGAATCAAGTAACTTAAAATCATTTGTCATTTTAAAATGATTCCAGTGGATTCCACACTTCCATTTCTGTTCATACACACTTTTGTTGAATGTGATCCTATCTAAACATTATCATCTACAACAATGATGGAATCAGATCTAACAGGCTTAAAGTGGGACACAGGGCATCCCACTATCTCCCCATCTACTGTCATCTGCTTTACCAAAGAAAACACTGAAGACCAGAGAGTGGGTAGTGACTTGACAAGTTTAACAGTAGATTCACATCTTCTGGTGGGAACATGTATTTCTAAGCTGAAAGTAACAAATTCCATGGTGAAAAAATATATATAGAAAAAAATGAGGCCTGTTATTCTAAAAGTATGCATATAGGACAAAGGAGACAAAGGAACAGTGAGAATGGTAGTGAAAGAGAAAATATGGGAATAATTATGGAGATTAGAGAAAAGAAAGCAGAAAAGCAGGCGGGAGGGTGCAAGACCAATTCAGATGTGTACTATGCTGATAATTTTCAACCTCTCTGTCCAACCAAAGCCCTGAGCCTCAGATTTGTGAATCCAACTGCCTGGAGTAACATCTGGCTTGAAGCCTGATGATATCTTGATCTTATAAGTCCAAAACAGAACTCTGGGTTCCTCACCCTCCTCACCCTGCTTCTCCTTAGTTTTTCTGAGCTCACCAGTAATACCATCTACCCAGTTTCTCAAGCCAAATACATAGTTGTTGGTGACTCTCCTCTCTCCTTTCACCTCCATAGCCAATCCATTAGCAACATCTATTGGGCCACCTTATAATTATATGCAGAATTTGAGCTCTTTTCACCAAGTTTGCAACCTCTGCCATGTCCTGGAACACTGCAATGGTCTCTTGTCTGATCTCTGTGCTTTTACTTTTGTATACCTTAATCCATTTTCTTCACAGCAGCCTGAGCAATCTCTATATAACATAAATCAAATCTTACCACCTCTCTGACTAAAGTTCCCCAGTAATTTTCCATCAGTCCATAGAATAAAGTCCAAACTCCATCATGACCTCCAAGGCCCACTTTGTTCAGCTCCAGCCTATTTCTCATAGCTTATATCCTATCACTAGGCACCTAATTCATTCAGCTGATACGTCTTCAGTCATACTGATCTTCTTGGCATTCCTAGGACATATCAAAATTGTATTTCTGTATAGGCTCATAGTACAGACTTTTATGAGACCTTACCCTTCATAACCTTCCCCTTTTTACCCTCCCCTTTCTTTCCTTATCATTATCCATTCATTCAATTAATATTTATTCCAGTTATAAAAATATAACAGGTACTGTTTTCTTATCTGAAATGTCTCCTCCTCAGAAAAGCCTTCCCTGAATCTTGCCATCATTCCTATAGTTTTTATCTCCATATCTTGCTTTATTATTATTATTATTATGGCAGTTACCACTACTTAAAATTATATCTTTTTTTTTTTTTTACTTTTTATTGTATCTTTACTACAATGTAAGCTCCTCAAACTGTAAAATATGTTGTAGGGGCATAAAAAATTTGAATTTTGAGCAACTTACCATTGAGGAAGAGAATAATTTCAATATTTTAATTATGCTTACATACGCCACTATAACAAGATAAAAAGTGTATGTTTGGAATGTCAGAAAATGAGGCAGTGTTGTGGACTATTAGGGAGCAGGGGGCAACAATCAATTTACTGAATTAGAAAACTTATTACTTGCCATACTTTACTTCCTTCATAAACAATAAAAGGAATAAGCTAATCAAAACTTAAGGAACTATAAGAACACTGCGATATTTCTTCAACATCCGTAGACCAGTAGCTAAAGAAGGGTGGTTTGCTTTTTGGTCCTCAGAACTAGCTATAAATCAGAATTTTTTATTTTTTTATTTTTTTTATTTTTTTGAATGTTTATTTATTTTTGAGACAGAGAGAGAACATGACAGAGAGAGAACAGAGACAGAACATGAACAGGGGAGGGTCAGAGAGAGAGGGAGACACAGAATCCCAAACAAGCTCCAGGCTCTGATCTGTCAGCACAGAGCCCAACGCGGGGCTCAAACTCACAGACCACGAGGTCATGACGTGAGCCAAAGTCAGACGCTCAACCGACTGAGCCACCCAGGTGCCCCTAAGTCAGAATTTTTTGAGGGTGATTTTTACATATGCATCTTAATCACCCAAATTCCTCAAGATTCTGATTCTAAGGCTGTGGTGGAGCCTAGGAATATGAATGTTTTATTGAACCTCCCCAAGGTATTCTGATGGTAAGCCTCACTTGGAAGGAAACCTTTGGGCAAGTAACTTACCTGTACTAGTTTTTACTAGACTAAGCAGGTATTTGAATAAACTGGCCAAAATGGGTTGATTATGGTTTGAGCTTAGATATTAATGATTTATACCTTCATTGTTTTCCCCATAGCAACATAAGGAATCTTGAATTCAGAACTGTAGAGAATCACTAGGTTATGTAGGATCCATGAAGGCAAAGTGAAATCCTTGGTTATCTATCTTGTAAATGTTTGTCTTTTTCCAGAATAATTTTATAAGCAAAAAACAAAAGAAAAAAACCCAAAACAAAAAACAAAACAAACAAACAAGAACAACAAAAACATAAAGGAGCAGCTTCCCATGATTGAACATGCTGCACTAGTGAACTAGTGAATTGTGGAAAACTGGGCACTAACACCCACCTTCCCCTTTCCCATCACAGAAAACTGATTCTTTAGGTATAGTCTGTCCTTGATCACTATCTACTAACTTTGAAACATCAATTCACTTGATTATACTCTGAGATGTGTCAGCAACAATTGCTGTGAGCAAATGCATCTAATGGGTTTAAGCATTAAACCCAAGCAAATGAAATAGGACAAAGTTCTCATACTAGTATTCCTTTTATAATTGGGAGTTTATTCTCCACTGGGAGGGAGTAAAAATGCAAAATAAAGTTCCCTAGGCTACAGTGTGTGAGCTTTTGTTGTCCTGGACTCTTTCATGCCCCAGTGACATTTCCTGATTATATTCACAGGGCACAAGTGATTTTGAACTCACAGTACATTTGGGAAGTAAACCTAATGGGCATGCAAACAGCCAATTGCAGTGTCAGGAAAACTAACTCAGTACATTTCCAATCTTTAAAACTCAAGTTTTCTCAACTATGGATTGGCACAGAAGTAGCAGGATTTGAGTTTTATGGGACTTGGATGAAAAGTTTGTATTACTGCAAAATGGAAAGAAATATTTTTCTTAGGTTACCTAGATATTTTATTTGAAGCCAGATTATTCCCAGTTCTAAAGCTGTGTTATAAATCCAGATTATGGCCATGAGGTACGTGCCATGGTGGGAGTGGGGTGTGAGAATTTAATTGTAATAAGTTCTCCTTGACAATACATTGATGTCTTAAGCCATCAGCATTAGCTGACCAGCTGAACAAGTTTGGATAGGCCTGCTAGTCAATCTGAAATGCAAATACTGCCGCAGTCTTCTTTTCTATGAATTCATTTTAGTTGGGAAGAAGCATTGCTAGAAGCTGGAAGCTCTCCTTCTTATTTGTAATGTATGCAAATACTTTAAAAATCATTCCTCAGTTCAGAAGGCAGCAGAGGAAAACCATCCCTATGATTTCTTATCTAGTCCTAGGCATGAAACAATGGGAATTGTTTCCCTCCTCATTCTATGTTCCTTTTTGGATTTCCATCACTCACCTCAACAGGATTCCTTGGGACAAGAGTAAGTTTCCCAAAGAAAATTCAGGTGGCTTCATGTCACTGTTGATTTTGATAGGCCAAAACATGAGACTCATTTGTGTGCTACTATATAATTAATAAAAGGCACAGTAAAACAATTGACAGAAAATATGAATAAATACATAAAATAACAAAAGACATCCTTTCATAGAATAAACACAAAAGAACTGTTGATAGGAGAACATTAGAAGTGACAGAAAATCTCAGGCAAAATAAAGCCCCTTAGCTAATGTATCAATTACTGGGAACTGAAATAGAAGAAATGGATCAGAACAGGCTGAAAAATAACTATAATACAAGGTAGTAAATGGCATAAAAAATAGCCATAAAGTACTAGAGGTATTCAGAGATGAGAAAGTTCCTACTCTTGCCTTGGAGGCTTCCTGAAAGAGTTAACATTTAAGAAAAACTTTGAGGTATAGCTAAGATTTGGCTATGTGGAATTGAGGGTTGGTAAAGATGTTTCAAGGTAAGGGATAGCATGACCAAAGGTATAAAATGAAGTAAGTGGAGAGAATGTATAAAGAATAGTAAATAATAATTCCTTTTTTTTTCTTGGTTTTCATTTTGGTCTTGGAGAATAAATGGAGCCAACTTGATACCAGAGTGAGCCTGGAGTTAGGGGCCACAGAAGTGAGTGTAGCCTGATCCCATGGGGTCAGCCTGGAGGTTGGGTCTGTGAGGGCTAACCTGAAGACTGAGGTTATAGGGTACTGGCTTGGCACTGGGGTAGATCAAGAGCCTTGGTCCACGTAAACCAGTCTAGAGTCTAGATCTATGGGGTGCTGGCCTGGCATTTGAGTGGCCCAGGATCCTATGTTCACAGGAGCCTCCTGGGACTGTGAGAGCTGATGTGGGTGTAGTGCTGGGTCTGTGATGAAGTCGGTGCTTACCTGATGCACCTTTCCCCATGGACAGGGTGTTTTTCTCTTCACTGGACTGCCTGGGTTTGGGGGAGGAGCGATGGAGATAATGTGAAACTTTTTTTCCTACCCTCTTTACTATGTCTTTTCTTAGTTCTATCCTCCTACCACGTGCTTTAATCCTTCACCTGGAATCTTTACCCTTTGTGAAGGTTTTTCATTTGTCTGTTTTTCTTTTCTTTTTTCCTTTGGCATGTGGATAGTTGTTCAGATTGCTGTTTCTGGGAAGGGATACGTGCCAGAAATTTCTACACTGCTGTCTTGCTCAAACATTTTTAATTTTAATGGCATCCAATCATTGGTTTCTTTCTCTTGCACTTTTAATGTTCAAAGAAGGCTTTGCCTTACCTAGATTTGTGAAGACTCACTCTGTGTGGTTTTTTTTTTTTTTTTTTTTTTTTTTTTTTTTTTTTTTTTTTTTTT
>NW_024412469.1:2151688-2211020 GCF_014898765.1 Herpailurus yagouaroundi | reverse complement strand
TTTTTTTTTTTTTTTTTTTTTTTTTTTTTTTTTTTTTTTTTAGAGTTTTATAGTTTTAGGCCTTGGTAGGTCTGTGATCCATTTTAAGTTAATTTTTGTGTGTGGTAAGGTCCAATTGCATTCTTTTGCATATGGATATCCAGCTCAGAACCATTTGTTGGAAAGACTTTTTTTTAATTTAATAATCTTGGCAGCATTTTTTAAATCAATTGACCACAAGCAGTTTTATATTTGGACTCCAAATTCTATCCAATTTATCTAAATGTCTATCTTTATGCTAATGCCACTATGTCTTTATTACTACAGCTTTGTAGTAAATTTTAAAATTGAGAAATGTGATTCCACTTTGTTCCTTATAAAGATTGTTTGGCCATTCTTGGTCCCTTTAATTTTTTTTTTTTTTTTTAATTTTAAAGAGAAGGAGAGCATGCATGAATGGGGGAGAGGGACAGAGGGAGAGAGAAAAAGAGACAGAGAGAGAATCAGCATGGAACCCGATGCAAGACTTGATCCCACAACCCTAGGAGCATGACTTGAGCCAAAATCAAGAGTCTAATGCTCAACAAACTGAGCCACCCAGGCACCCTGGTCCCTTGCATTTAAATATAAATTTATGATCATCTTGTTGATTTCTATAAAAAGTCATGCTAGGATCGCACTGAAATGGTAGATAAAATTGAGGAATATTTCTATCTTAACAATATTAAATCTTCTAATCCATGAACATGAGATACCTTTCCATTTATTTAATTTTTTTTTTATTTTATTAACAATATTTTATAATTTTCAGAGTTCAGGATTTATATTTTTATGTTTTATACTTTTATGTATTATAAATGAAATTATTTTCTTAATTTTACTTTCAGAGATTTATTGCCATTGTATAGAAATACAATTGATTTTTGTATATTGCTCTTACATTGTGCAAACTTGCCAAATTTGTGTATTAGTTGTAATAGTTTTTTTAGTGGATTCCTTAGGATTTTTTATATAAAAAATCATGTTATCTGTGAATAGAGATAGCTTTGCTTCATTTCCAATCTGGATGCCTTTTGTATCCTTTTTATGTCTTCCTGCACTGGCTAGAACTTGCAGTACAATATTTAATAGAAGTGGCAAGAGTGTCTTGCTCATAATCTTAAGAGGAAAACATTCATTTTCTTACCATTAAATGCAATGTTAACTGTGGGTTTCTTTTTCCTAGATGCCCTTTATTAGATTGAGGAAGTTCTACCACATATTGTTTTTATAACAAAAATTACTTGAAAAATAAATACACATGGGGCGCCTGGGTGGCGCAGTCGGTTAAGCGTCCGACTTCAGCCAGGTCACGATCTCGCGGTCCGTGAGTTCCAGCCCTGCGTCAGGCTCTGGGCTGATGGCTCAGAGCCTGGAGCCTTTTCCGATTCTGTGTCTCCCTCTCTCTCTGCCCCTCCCCCGTTCATGCTCTGTCTCTCTCTGTCCCAAAAATAAATAAAAACGTTGAAAAAAAATGTTTTTTAAATAAATAAATAAATAAATAAATACACAAATGAATAAATACTTGATAAATAGAATTGAATTTCATGGCTTCATCCTCAAAGCAGATCTTGAGTATGGTATCAACCTTAACCTAAAAAAAAAAAAAAAAAAAAAAAAAAAAAGGAATCAATTGAATTCAGTCTTTTGAGAAGTTGAAAACTTTAAGGCTTCCATTTCACCCAATTTTTTATGTTTCTTTCAAGCGAGTCTGTTACCTCTTATATTCCTCTGTTATCCTGATCTTCATTCTGGCTATAATAATTTTTAACGATATAATCTTGTCTCTAATGATGACTCTAATGCTAATGCCTAGCAGTTTCCTCCACATCATTCATTATCGAAGTCTGATAAGCTCCAGGTGAAGAAACAGGGCAGCTTCTTTTGAAAGGAGTAGTAGCTATTAATGAGGCTTAGCCATTTCAGGAAATGATGAAGACTTGATCAAATAAAAACCCCAAGGAGACTATCCTCCAGTAGTTTCTTACAGCTTCCACTAACAATGAGAGTTCAATTAATAGAAAAGTTACACTGATGGACAACATTGAAACATCAAACTGCTCATTGCAAATGAATCTTATTGTTAAAAATACATCTACTTTTATAAAGGGTGGGTGCTTGAAGCACTGCTACATCACAACATTGCTCAAGGGCAATTTGCTTATCTATCGTTCTAACTATCCACATCAGTATAATACAATACTATACTATACTACACTATACTATAATACAAATATAATATAATAACATATATTTGCCATATATATGTATGTATGTATATGCCAAATACATATTTATATTTGCCAAGTGTATATATATATATATATATACACACACACATATATATGGAGAGATATATACATATATATGATATATACATATATGTATATATCATATATATGTATATGATTATATGTATATATTATATATATATTTGCCCTCCAGGCCCTCTAGACCCTGTCACTCATATTTTTTTCCATAGTTCCACTAATTTATCTACTCAATGAAAAGAAGCCACCACTTTTTGTACATCAAATCTATTTGAAATGAAAAGATGCGAACATTTTGCAAAGTTTACTGGGATATGCTGAAGGACAAAACCCAAGTGAAATGCTTTCTCAATGGGAGTTTGGAATGAGGGTAGGGGATATCTATCTAGTATTAAATTATTTTTTCTTTTTATTTTTTTTTTCCAACGTTTATTTATTTTTGGGACAGAGAGAGACAGCGCATGAACGGGGGAGGGGCAGAGAGAGAGGGAGACACAGAATCGGAAACAGGCTCCAGGCTCTGAGCCATCAGCCCAGAGCCTGACGCGGGGCTCGAACTCCTGGACCGCGAGATCGTGACCTGGCTGAAGTCGGACGCTTAACCGACTGCGCCACCCAGGCGCCCCTATTTTTAAATTAAATATAGAGCTTTGTGAGAAAACTCTACAAAATCATAAAATATGTTTTCTCACTGTCTAGATTTTTAAGTTGATGCAGAGTGAAACTGCAAATGATTTTTAGAGAATTACATTTGAGGTTTGGACCAATAAAATGGAAATCATGATTGTCAGGATAGGCATTTTAGCAGATAACAAATTTCACCTTTTTATTGTTGTTGTTGTTCTAGCCAAGATTAGCAATAACACCTAGTCAAAGAGCTTATTTCCAAGCAATACTCATGTAACTTTCCAATATTAGATTATACAGAAAGAAAAATAGTTTTGAAAAATTGGAATTTTCTCCACGAATAACAACAAAACTCTTTTTTTTTTTTTTTTTTTGGTAAATGTCTAGAAAATCCCCAACTAACATCATAAGAAAAAAGTAGCTAGAAGGTTTTTGAACATAAATGTCCAAGAGTTGAGGTGGTAGCAATCCTAATTTATATTTGATACATGTATACACATCTGTGGTTTTAATGTTATGTATGTGGGCCCAATTAGCAAAACAAAAAAGTCTGTCTTCAAAGTGGATTAGAATATTTTTTTTAAAGGTAAGAACAGGGTTCCTAAACAAGTTACCCTTGGATAGAATTTAGAGGGCTTATAAATTGGATAATAAAATCAGTATATTATTATTTCACTAACTGTAACTAAAATTAAGTATTTTCTTCAGTTATGAACTGAAGGTAATAATCCACAGAAGTATTAACAAAAACTGTGACCATGATAAAATAGGAAATGTTGATTTTTTTTTTAACGTTTATTTATTTTTGAGAGAGAGAGAGACAGAGCATGAATGGGGGAGGGTCAGAGAGAGAGGGAGACACAGAATCGGAAACAGGCTCCAGGCTCTGAGCGGTCAGCACAGAGCCCAACGCGGGGCTCGAACTCACGGACCGCGAGATCATGACCTGAGCTGAAGTTGGCCGCCCAACCAACTGAGCCACCCAGGCGCACCAGGAAATGTTGATTTTTTATATCACTTAATATTTGCAGATATCTTGAAATATTTTTATTTACTACTTTGAAATTATAGTAGCTATGTGACTTGGCAATAAGTCTTTCATAAAAAAACATTGATGAAGAAGCACGTGTAATATACACCACAAATTTAGTTTTTTTAAACATATTTTGATAGCTATTGCAATATAATATTTGTGGTTACATGCTTTTTAAAAAATAATTTAAAAATATTTATCTTAAAGTGGTCTGTTGGTATTACCAGACTGCCAAGGGTCTTTAGAACACACATAAGAACTACTGATGTATAGGAAAATGAGGCTGTTTATGTATGCTCCTTGTCTGGACAAAAAGAATCTGCCATATACTTCTCTTTAGATTATCTAGCATACATCTACCTGGCCTTCTTTTCTTTTTGCATCTCTCCATTGATAGTTACAGGTAATAGTAGACAGTTAATTGAGGATCAAGATCTTGGATCTATTTGAATCAGAGATGTTTTCACATTTGCAAGGAACAGAAAATTAACCCCAGCTTAAATAGAACAAAAATGAATAGCTCACATTGCAAACCTTGAGATAGAATAGCATCAGAAGGGGGGTGTGAAAACTTGGTCTCTGCTTCTCCAACACCTTAGCTCTTCCTTCATTTCTATGTGTGCTTCAACCTCAGGCTGACAGCAAGCGGGCTCCAGTGATTCTGGCCATTGTGTGCAGATACTACAATGTCCAGGGCAAGTAGAAAAGAAGTGTCTTCCTCCATGTTTACTACTTAAAAGCAAGAAAATATTTCTGAGGCCCTCTCGTAATGGTCTCCTTCATGTCTCATTGACCAAGAATAGATCATTTTTCTATTTCTAAACCAATCATTAACAAGGTGACTCTGATCCCATGATTGGCTTTTGAGAGCTGAATGGATATTGTGAGCTCAATCTCTAAGACCTACTAGGTGCCCATCTCACTCAATCTCTTTTTACTAGAGACAGCCACTATGATTTTAATTTCAAATGAATAAAATGCAGTGCTTTTATGAGGGTGACAAGTAACAATAAAAATTTAACAGATAAATACAGGATGTTGCAAATCTAAAATATTTACACAACTTCCTTCTCCATTGCACTCAATTCATTTATCTTTGGGCAAATACCTTAGTCATTAAAATCTCTAGCCTCTAGATGAGAATGTTTTCACATTCTGAAAACAGGCTGAATTCCTCTGAAAACAATGCCAGGCTCTTGTTCTCACTTGGCAGACAAATTTTGCTGACATAGGAGCTTTCCAAATAAGCCAGGTCAAATCTAAGACTCATCATGCATATTGGGTCAGAATTCCCAGTTTTCAATACCGTGGAGTGTCTCCAGTTTTCGTATACTTTATATAAGTATAATAAATATCTCAGCACTATTAAGGGTGAAAAGAAGTATCAGATTTAATAGACATAACTGAGATGTAGCTGAAAAGCATTTGAAAATTTAAATTTGAGAATAAAAACCAGGATTTTAATGAAGTCCTATCCCATCATGGACTCCAAACCTCTTCACTCAGAAAGCAAAGTTTGAAAATTAATGAGAAATATGGTTTACTATGCATAGCTACCTGCATACTTCAATAAAAAAGATAAGAGGTGTGTTTTTAGGAATAAATTAGAGAAACCTCTGTCTTAAAGAAAATGAAATAGAATGGACACATGAGAAAACATAGAATCAGACAAACAAAAGAAAAATCTGTAATATTTCACCTTAAAATGCATCATCAAATCCATCAGGTTATTAATATGCAGCTAGCATGATAACCAGGCATCAGTATTAAATATGATTATGATTTTTATTCATTCTAAGGTCATTGGTATCAATCTCTCAATAAATCAAGTCAAATTTAGTATATATCAAAGAGCATGATTAATAGTAAGGAGCTACTATCAACTAATAAAAGCCTCCAAATTTCGGTTTGAGACAATCTGAGACTAAGAAAATCCAATGAGAAGAATATTATTTGAAAGATATTTTTAACCTGATGGGAAAAAAGCAGTGAACTAAAATTATACCATCTATTACAATATTTCAAATTCAAACATTCCAGTTCCTTTTGAAAGAAGGGAACTAAAAATGCAACCATCTCTTTAAAGAATGGAAAGCATGAGATACTTTAATCCTTCTATGTCACTTAGTGTCCACTTGAACCTGGAGAGAAGGCAGAACATAGAGCCTTTAAGAAGTTCTGTGGTGGTTTGGGGAAGGTGAAGGCAAAGGGCTATGATGTGAGGAATCAGGAACTCCTTAAAGCAATATTGGCTTTTTTCTAGAAATGATGCCCACAGCATGCAGGGAAATCATGGTAGCTGCACTGAGGGGAAGAAAAACAGAGCCCAGGTAAGACAAGCTTCAACACATGGGCTTTCTATCCTTCATTTACATCCTTTTTTATGACAGCAAAGGTCCAGAAGCCACCCAGGAACCCCAGGCCCTAAAAGCTGTCCTTTTTGACTGAGACTATTTGAAATACACACATCTGAGATGTTTCTACTTTATTCAGAGGGCTAATTTTACCTGGAAAAACAAATTCATGAAGGTAATATAGTAGCCTAAACTTCTATCCGTTGCAAAACTTTTGAGCCATAGATTTCAATACTTCCTTGATCAAATGATATGGTTAATAATGGAACTATCTAGAAAACCAGAGGGAGTGCTGTTTTTGAGCATGAAAGAATTCTTTACAACAAGGAACAGCAAGGTAAGGTACATTCTTCCAGGGTGTTGTTCAACATGCTCATTGGGAAGAAAATGTAAATGTTCTAATTTATATTTTTATTTATGTTATCCTTTTAAATTCGTTTCATAGTGCATAATTTATAGGGTGCCATTTAAGATTTATAAATAAATACATTTGCGTATATTGTGGTTACATGTGCTATGTTTTGGGGGATTTTTTGCTTTACTTTCCTGATGATGTGCATTATTCCATTCAAACCTTGCCATTTTGATGGCTTACCTATAGTATCTCAATGAGAAAATTTTCCCATTCTAATCCAACTGCTCTGGAGGCCCTGGGCCTTGCTGTTTCTGTTCCATTTCAGTAAATGCTTAAGGTCTCAGGCATGTGGTTATAAAGGTTGTTTTCCTTTTTGCATATAATGAACACATGGATGATTGAACTAAGATATCTCCATTTTTCATGAGTTTTCAGTCCAGTAATATTGATCTCTATGACATCTTGCAAGTTACATGTTGAGCAATGGTGAAGTGGTTATGTTTTTTAGAAGCATTGCCTATGAATACTTTGGTGCATTTCCTCTTTATTATTATTATTTTCTTGCCTGCTCACTTAAAGACATCAGTTTGAAGTGATAATATTCCCCTGGTAAAGAATCCTTATCCTGTCTTAGCCTAGGAAATATAGTTAAAACCATTCACAGAACTTCAATATTGTAAAACATACATTTAACCATTTTTAGAAAAATCCCAGAGTCAAATTATAAAAGTGTAGCATAGAGATGAATGGAATCCAATTTCTAAAGGACAAAATATATCCTGACAAAGCAACAGGAAAGCTCACTGACTATTCAAAATAGAACACATAGGAATACTAAAAGGGTTATCAAATTCAAATTCTTGTACTGCCAGTATTTTATAAAATATTTTCTATACACTATATTAACAGCTACTTAAACATTTTTTTTGTCAGTGGCTTTAGGTTGATGAGAGGGTTAGGATAAATTTAAAAAGAGAAAAGACTGATCTGGGTCATAATCTTAGTGTCCATCTGGACACTAAGGACATGAGCTCAAAATCCACCTTTCAAATTAGGCTTATAGAGAGAAAAAGAAAAGATAAAGCCTTCTTCTTTGCACTCCTTTTAGTGACAGAGAATGGAGTAAACAGTGTGAGGAGAGAGGGGGGAAATCAGCCTGCTACAAAGATTTTCCCCTTTATTTAAAGATAATTGTCGGGGGATCCCTTTACATATGGTCTTTTTATATTCTTAGCATCTGAGGAAATTCAGCTTGGGTTCCTCCCTACCTCCAGTTTCAAGATATTACATAAGTGTAGAAAATCTATAAATGTTACTAAAATTGGTATGACCTGGGGCCAAAGGATTGAGCTTCAAATATGATCACAGCGTAGTTTTTTTTCCAATGATTAAAATGCAGGCTGATGAATGTATGCCACTCACAAATTTAAATTTTAAAAATTCACCTGCATATAGTTATCCAAAGAAAAATATAAGGATATCAACTTACATAGCATTGTCAGGCAGCTGGTGATTGTTTTAGCAGAGTGATAAAGGTTTCTTATATTCCCTTTTCTACTCTTGTGTATGTTTTACATTTTTCATAGTAATATGCTTTCTTATTTTTTTAATGTTTTTATTCTGAAGGAGAGAAAGAGAGAGCACCCACGTGCTCACGTGAGCTGGGGAGGGACAAAGGGAGAGAGAGAAAAGAGTCTTAAACAGACTCCATGTTCAGCATGAAGCCCAATGTGGGGCTTGATCCTACAACCCTGGATCATGACTTGAGCCAAAATCAGGAGTCAGACATTCAATTGAGTGAGTCACCCAGGTGCCCCTACAATAATGTTTTTTTTAAAATATTAAATCTCAGGGGCAGTTCTGTGAGTTATTACACTCAATAAGCTGTGCTCCAGAAGAGGCATCAGTTATTCCTTTAGTGAGTTTCACTTCCTGTCTGTTCTCAGAGTGAGAGCATCTCCTTACATGAAGAGCAAATATAGTATACTATGGGATGTGTTTCTCTTGCAATATGGATGCCAAATGAAGCCAACATCTTCACGTGACACTCAAGTAAAGACACTCCAGTTAGTTCCAATGCTGGAGATAATTCCACACATACCTAAGTACTGAAGGAAAAAGGAATAGGAGAGGGTTTCAAGGTGGCATTCTTCAAAAAGATTTTCAAGGGAATTTAACTATAGGTAAGACCACAAATTCCTTTTGGTGAAGCACCATTCCCTGCACGTCCATGCCAATTATCCATAACATGCTTGGTGTCATTCTTCCAGAAGCCCAAGAGGTTAAGAATCTCATTAATCTCTATTATTATTAGTCTGGCCACATAATGCCCCCACAATGTCACTTTTAAAAACTTATTCTGGACAGTCCACAGCTATTGTTTCCAGGATCCTAAGGGTCTTCAACCCTCCTTTTCTTCCAAGTAATTCAAATCCCTTCTTCCCAAGAAATTCCCTCACTCTAATTGAATCTTGTAACCACTAACAGTACTTTTGAGCCTGTCTTGTTTATTGATGGTTGAAGAAAAGGAAGAGAATTGAAAGGATGGGAGGACACCAGATCTGTGCTTTATAGTTTTCAGAGTCTGAAAACAATCTCCTGTTTCTTTCCTGGAGCAAAGCCTTAGGACTGAAATAACTAATGAGGCTCCAGGGTTCATTTGAATTAAGAGTAAACAAAATTATTCTTTAATCTCTGCAGTGAACCCAGCCATTTCAAATCCAAATTGGCTTCAACTATTAAGAAGAGACAAATGGAACAACAGAATCAGAGAAGCAGACTTAGGGTCATCGAATGTAGCTCCCCAAGGATGCAGCCTGAAGATGACTAAGAGCTTCTGGGAGGTAGAGAGGCTTGTCCTAAAAATCCATGACCAAAATACTAATATTTGTGTGTAAACAGTCCATTCTAATTCAGTTCAAGACATTATTTTATGTTGTACCTAAAAAAAGCCAAGATGTGAAGGAGGAACAGATTTCAGCACATAATGGGATTGGACATACCCTTTGTAGCTTGTTTATTTTATTTCCATGGGCATCCTTCTCCTTGCTAAGTTATTTTGACTACTGAGATATCTTGGGTTGATACTTATGATGAATTTCTTTAGAACCAGTTTTCATCTTGATGAAATGTATGCCTGTTTTTGTCTACATAGACCTATTTTAAAATCCCAAAACATCTGTCACTTACTAGGTGTCATCCTAATTTATTACTTAACCCCTCTTTATTGTTAAAACAGAGACTAACATACATACACCAAAGTTTGCTAGCAGGCTTAATTTGAAGAATACTTGTGAAGGGATTTAACTCATAGCACTCAGGAAATCTTCCCCATCCTACCTTTAACACTTTAATTCATAAGGCATCAGAATCTATCCTCCAGCCTCACCTCAATTTCCTTAAATTTTTAAAATGTAATTTGAAAAATGAGAGGTCTTATGTCAATACAGTTTTATTACAGGAAAAATTACTAGCGGACCTAGCTGGGCCTAAAGAAAATAAATCCATGGGGTAAAAGAAACATGGGCTTTATTTCTCTGGATCCAAAACAACCAGGCAGTTGGATTAATTTAACCATACATTAAATCAAGTCAATAAAAAAATCATTAGCCACGGAGTTTGTTGAGTGGTTGTTTGGAGTCATCTCATCAAAAGAATTCCAAGCAGAAGGGTTTGTGTGTGTGTGTGTGTGTGTGTGTGTGTGTGTGTGAATATCGCACCTTTACCTTTTCGCTTCTCTTTCTATACTGTGTTCTCTTGTGTTTTGGGAGGAGGGGGAGTGTGAAAATTGTAAAATAATATAAGCTCATTGTAACACAAATAAGCAAAGCAAAAATATATAAAGTCAAAAATAAAATCTCCATCTTACTCAGGCATACTCCTTAGAAGAGTCATAGTAATATTGTGGTGTGTTTCCTACAATACTTTGTACACATCTTTTAAATCTATTTTTTAACTTAGCAACATGTTTTGATCATCTTTTCAAGTCAATGTGTAAAGAACTACCTCATCCATTTTAACTGCAATGAGTACTACATTTTAAAAGTACCCTGAAATATTTAACCAGTCTCCTGATTGATGGACATTACCTTACTCTTCTTGATGAAGTTCTACCAAATCACTCATCCTATGGGCTTCTGTGTCAGAAGAAAAGTAGGAATATTCTTGCCAAGAGAACATCACTGGGTCTCTGGGAACTAGGAGGCTCCAGTGACACATTATACACCTAAAAAAGTGAAAAGTCTCACTAGACAATGTGAGATCTGCAAGGTGCATTTTTATGGGCTAACCAACATTACTACGTGCTTGATAATTTTTGGAAACATCTCAAAATTCTGTTAAATTTACTATATATTACCTTTAGCTCTCAAATATGTTTGTAATCTGGCTCCTGCTCTGTCTCAGTTTTCATCTCTTCCCCGTGGGCTCCCAAGCTGCAGCCATCCAGACTGCTGGCTGCCATGCACAGAGGCCATATTTCACCCCACCTTGCGTCTACATATTATATGCTTTCTGCCAAAAAACCGCTTCCCCTAGTCTTCCCCTATGAAATATTCCATATCCAAAGTCTTTGATTATTGTTTCCTTTGTCAATCTCTTCCTTTTCCTCCTCTCATAGCACCTCATTAAACAGCTGTTTTCTCTTCACTTTCATTGCACCATGGACACTTCTCAGACAATGTACTTCTTGTATTCTATTGTAATAATGTGTTTAAGTTTGTCTTCTTCTCTGCAGAATGGGATTCTTGAGAGCAGAAACTGCTTCACAAGTGTTTAGCCTAGTGGCTGGCCCAGAGAAGAAACTGCGGGGATGGCAGATAACTTGACTCAAAAGGCAGCTAGCTACCTAGAAATCTTCTCATCCTGCATAGGCTATATATCACAGAAGCTGGCAGAGTTTTCCTATGGTCTGGAAGTGCACGTGGACATTTTTATATGATTATTATTTCAGAAGTTGCCTTTTTTGCTCAAGGTGCCTTCACACTGAGAATTATGTCACCCATCCGTTACTGTACACAGTTCCCACTGCTAAATAATGCTCAACAATGTATTGTAGCATCCAGCACAATAGCAAGTTCCATATGGCTCTTCACACATTTACTTTTACATTTATTGGCAATTTAGAATGGCATTGTTCATTATATTTCAGATGTCAGCCCGGCTGGAGCCTATCCAAGGATGTGTACTTAGTCAGAAAGTGAAAGGCTGACATTGGGCATGACTCATTACTGTGCAATAGATGTGAGAGAGCATTTCAGGGGAAAATCAGCTTTAATCAGTGTCAGTAGATGTCAAGTGTTTTTTTCCAGCACTGATAACAATGTATCAGTTCAGAAATGACAGCTGCCGGACACAAGCCATTGTGTCATTTATGCTTTTCCATACCACCAGGCTCCAAATTCTAGTCATTGATCTAATTTGCATCTGTTTTTGGAGGACCAACAGTAATAATTACAAACATAAAAGACAAGAATCCTTTCTAAAGAAATTAAGTATGGGATTATCCTAACTGTAACTGTACACTGGCCTTTGCTTTCAGAGGGAAGGCTTTCTGCCTTTCTTCTTACCTGAACATTACATGGAAAAAGTAAGATTTCTCCATTTCTGGAGATACTCCTAAAGTTAACACCTTATGCATTTTCTAATAGTTTATCTTATTTAAGTTTTGTATAGCCCTGTAAGGTAGATCAATATCATCATCTCTGTTTTGCAGTTGATAGCTGAGGTTCAATAAAGTTAATTATCAAATGGTGTGTCCCAGTGAGAATCAATGAAAGAGTCAGGAGGACTCAAACCAAGGTATTCTGCCTCCATGGATTTCCAGAGGAGTATTCATGACAGGAAAATTCTGGGTCACATAATTCAAGAATCCAAACTGCAAATACCCAAAGGGCTCTAGATTAGAGTAGTAATCAAAGTAAAATTGAAAGAGGACAACATTCCTTGAGTATTCCATTTTCTTAATATAAGCCTAATATTTCTGGCATCTTAAAATAACCCAAGAAATAGAAGCCATCTCTACCTTCCCACAAGTTGCCACAGAAGTTCTTTGACAAAGTATCAAGAACTATATATTTTGTCTATTTTGTGGCCGCCATAGAAATATACCTATTCAATTCCTATCAGATTAGTTTTATTGGTAGTTTCCCAGAAGGAAAAGTCTAAGGGTATATCTGTTTATAATATGCCTTTGCAAATAGATAACAAGCATTTCTTCTGATGCTGCAGAATGTGAACAAAACCATTTTTTTCCTCAAGAGATAAATCCTTTGAGGAAGCCACTAGGTAGACAAACACCTGCAGAATTCTGATGACATGCTACCATATCCTTGCTCCTAGGATACCTAGTATGAGGTCCTTTTTTCTCTCTTCCTTATAACTTCCTTTCTTTCTCTTCCTATGCCTTAGTAACTCTGAGAAATGGGAAATCTGAAAGTCATGGTTGTTCCAATTTACTAGGATTTTTAAAGACTGCTTCATGAGATCCCTAGGGGTCTTCAACTGTGTAGCTGATGGATTTCAGGCCATCTCAGATTGGTATAGCTCCTTGCTTTCCAGAATCACTTTGAAATGCAATAAATAATTCCTGAGCACTTTGGCAAAAACTTGATCCTCACTAGGAGACAACATGGGTTAAAAACCTACTCTTACAAAGGCACGGCACACCTTTTTTTTGTTTGTTTGTATTAAAAGAGGATTAGGAGTCAAGCAGATCAAGGTAAGCTTATACATAGAGTTGCTTCCCTTCAGCAAAATATTTGACAAGGTGGATATTCTTGGTATTTTTTTAACAATATGGAATATTTTCCACTAGGTGATAATATAGTTAGTATATGCATAGCCTGTTAAGTAATTTTACCAAATAGTTTGATTATGGTGTTGGAAGAAAGCTTAGTGTATGTTGTCTATCTCAGAGTAATGTTATACCATTCCTGTTTTTTATTTGTTAACCTATTTCTTTCTGGCAATAACAAATGCTTCCATGTTTATTAGATTTTCAGAAAGTCATTTTCATGAGCTTGAAAATTGTTAAATTATTTTGAAGTTATACTTTAAAATATGTATTAGTGAGAATTGACTAACTAATGGTAATAATTTAATAATTACAAGAGATGGCTTCTTATGAGGTAATGAAATAAGAAGTGTGCTGAATAAATGGCTGATATTCAGTTGATTTTTAAATAAAGTATTTGAATTGGTTGTAAGAGAGTGTGTTTAAAATATATAAAAATAATTAAATCCCTATATAGCTCGTGGCACTCCTGGTAAAGTTTTCAACTGAAGACAACAAAACTTGGCTGTTTCTTTCCAGAGAACATGAAAACAGTCGACCAGTGAGAGGGTCACATGACTGATTGTATCTGATTGAATGTGAGCAGAAATATATTTCACTCGTAGGACAAAGGAGTTAAGAAGTGAATATTCTTTCTCCATCTTTTCTTTCCAATCCCATGACTGATGAGCATAAGCATGAAAATCTTGAAAGCTTCATTATTATGTTGAGTGGAACATGAAGATGTTTGGGACCTGGGTCCCTGAATCATTAGGTAAAGAAATGCCCATTGAACTGGAACTGCTATCAAACTGTCAAGTGTATGTTAAATTTTGTTGTATGACGTCATTGAAATTTTATTTTGTTATGTTTTGCTTTCATCAGTGTTGATGTTACTCTAACTAATACAGGCTAAATCTCTGTGAAAGTCATTGCTTAGCTCATTAAAATGGGCCAGTCTTGGGGTGCTTGGGTGGCTCAGTCGGTAAGTGTCTGACTTCAGCTCAGGTCATTATCTTGTAGTTCGTGAGTTCTAGCCCCACATCGGACTCTCTGCTGACAGCCCAGAGCCTGGAGTGTACTTCATATTCTGTGTCTCCCTGTCTCTCTGCCCCTACCTCACTCACTTTCTGTCTCTTTCTCTCTCTCTCAAAAGTAAATAAACATTTAAAAAATTAAAATGAGTTAATCTGATAGTATCTTGAGTTCTAGATTTAGTGGTCTGTTTGTGACAAGCTCTGGCTGGTGGCAATTCTTTTCCCATCCGCTAGAAAACGGATGACCCAGTGTCTGGAAGGTAAAGATTGCCAGAGCAACTGTCCCATATTCTTCTTTTTTTTTTCCTCTTTACTAGCTGCATAAATATTAGGAGAATAAAACCAGTTCATATTTTCTTTTGGGCCAAAACCTTTTTCACTGATTTGGAGACTTTGGGCAAACAGATGTTAATTTCTAGAAATACAGGTTATAAGTGAGTGTCAAGTTGTCCCAACTGAATCATTTTCTTACCATACCATGGCATACAAAGCCAGCATAAGCATATATTAAATATTTCATCAAAAACTTGGATGGTGATAAAAAAAGGTGTGTGTTTTTAAAATTTGTGATAGAAACAAAGATGAAAGGGAAGGCTAATAAAGTAGATGAAAGACTATGTCATTTGCTTTCATGCTTCCAAGATATTGCCTATGTTATTTATTTGGCCTGAAATTTTCTTGTTCTTTTTCATTTAGCTAACTCATATGCATCTTTCAAAATTCATATCAACTGTCACTTCCTCCAGGAAGCCTTCTGTTTTCTTACGAATAGATGATTGAAATACTTTTATTTGTATTTTCTTAGTGCATTGCACTTACATATAGCCCTATAAGTCGTTGACTTTATTTTCTTATTTTTTGTCTAGTAATGTCGAATTTTTCTTGTGATAGAATTTTCTTATTTAACTCTGTATGTTCGAAGTCTGGCACAGAGCCTAGCACTTTGTTTTACTTATATCTTGTCATGTTATAACAATAATAGGAAATGAATGAGCAAATCAGGACATTTTTAAATATCAATATTCACAAATGATAAGCTCAAGTAACCAAGATAAAGTAAAAGTAGCAAAGTTCTGAACTTTTAAAAAATAGATACAAACCAAATAAAAACAACAACAAGCAAAAACACCCTGTATTGAAAATAAAGATCACAGAATTCACAGATTCACAAAAATTAATGTAAAAAGAATCTGAAGTGTTAGAGAACTAGAAGCTTCAAGGGAATCAACAAATAGATGTTGCATAAACAGAAGTAGAGGATCCTGATCAGTGCAGAGAACAATGCTGTATGTTCTGTCAGATGAAGGCACATCTACAATATTCTTTACAATGATAGGTACTGTCATTGCTCAAGAGAAACTGGAGGATGCCCAGGAGACAATGACCAAGATAGTGACCTGGGTAGATCTAGGATTTTTTAAAAGAATACCTTTCAATTATCTGAAGGATCTCATGCATAAAAAGAGGTTGAATTACTTCACTAATGCTGGAAGCACAAACTGGGACAAATATACAAAGGTGCAGGAGATAAGTTGTGTGGTCTAATAATAAAGCTTTTCAAAAATATCAAAGGCTATTTGGGTCAAGTTGTGGAGTTTGAGCAAAGACTGAATGACTTTTCATCAGAGTTGTGATAGAAGAGATTCTGCATTAGGAAGAAGGTAAACCAGTTACCTTTATAACTAAATATTCTAGATTGGCTACGATGAATCAGACCAATCATAAGTTATTTCAGTATGTGCAAAAAATTCTTCTTTCTTTCCTGACGCTTTTTACATCCTTTCCCTCCTTCTCATCCACCTTTGCTCCCTTCTTCTTACTTCCCTCTTTTCTGTACTCTTCCTTCTCATTAATACTTACTAGCAACTACTCTAGGTCAGGCAATGTAGTAAGCACTATTATTTCAACAATGAACAAGTTAGACAAGGTTGCTGCTTTTACAGAGTTCAGTCTACTGTGAGGTATAAACAGGTAAACAAATAAACACAATAAATATCATGAAAGATTATGATAGGAGATTTGCAGAGTTCTCTGGGGGCACTTAGGAGTACCAGACATAGAGTGTTTAAAGGGAAAGACATTGAATTTGTAGGTGTCTTGGAGGGAAGCTTAGCCTTGCTGGTAGAATTGCATGCAGACCCAGTTCAAGCCGCATTCAGCTGGTTCTGTATATTGACTTTTTTCCAAGATGCTCCGAACATTCTCCAAATTAGTTTCTTTAATCATCAAATATCTCTGTAAGAGTGATACACATAATATCCTTTTACATCCATCTGAAAATTGTCAATGCAGGTGTTCTGTGCTGGGCAAGTGGGTTGAGAAAGAAAGAAAAACAGAGAGGAGGGGAGGGAGAGGTAGGGTAGGATAAAGAGAGGAGGATTAACCAAGTCACCCAGAGACATTGCCTCTTGTGATGAGAAAGATTTTAATTTCAGGGCTTGGTGTAAACTAGGCCTTGAATATGTAATGGCTAACATGATTGCCTACCAAGCCACTGTCAATCCAGAGTTGAAACTCATTACTGTAAATTGCTTTGGGATACCTTGAGCATGAAAAATGCAATAAAAAACAAAACCTATTTTGCAAAGAAAGTGGTAAAACTGTAGTCCTCCTTACATAAGGGAGACACCATAGAGAATATCTTGATTCTTCCCATGGGGAGTAGTGATATCTGTTGAAAGAAGAGGGGAAACAACATTAAAATAGCTTACTTTCTTTCCCAGAAACAACAAGAAACTAATTAACTGAGCTGGTCTCAATACACTGACCTTTATTATTTGTTGTCTATTAAGATGTTTCCACCAGAAGCCAGTAGTGACACATGCTAATTGCATCCTATTTGTGTTGACTATCATGCCCCCTATAATGATCATTTGTTTCTACAAAATTGCCACATGTCGACACTTCAACCAAAGACTCCAGTTAAGCCACGTGTGACCTCCAGTACACATAATTTGGGGTGGTTTTCATTCTTTAAGTCTGTCAAAAAAAGGCAAGAAATCTGGCCAGCACAACTGGAAATGACATTAATTTAGTACTGAAAATGTATTACAGATGTTCATCTCCTCCCACACCCAGAGCTTAACCTTTCTTATGCTGCTATAAAATACCTTATTCTAGCATAATGGCATTGCCACCTTACTGAAAGAAGACTGCTAATGAAATAATTTTCTTAAAAATGTTGATTTTAATTGGTCATGAGAAATAGATACTGTGTCTTCTGAGAACAAAATCTTTACTAGGAACCATGATTGTCCTAGGATGATTTCAAATCAAAATGCATAATGTCATCTATGAGTATGATATTTGGTATAATGGAGAAATCAGTAGGTAAGGTTTCAAGGGTACTGGATTCCAGTTCTGGCTATGACACCAAATAAATGAGAGATATTGAGCAATATAGTATTTTTATATGTTTTCTCACTTATAAAATGCAGATAATCTATAAGTGACCTTCACATTTTCTTTATCTCAGACTCTTGAACTTGGAGCTCGGTGAACTTTCTTTATAGCACTTATCAAAGTTGTATTTGTAGTATCATTATGTGATTATTTAATTAATGACTTCCTCCCACCCCACTGATGCTCCATGAGAACAAGGATCATGTCTAATTTTGTTCAATATTTCATCTCTGGCTCCTAGCACAAAGTCTGGCACACATTGGTATTCAATGAATACTCCTTGAATGAATGAATAGATGAGCAATATTTAGAAAAGATGCTATTATTTTAAATTTATTTATTTATATATTTATTTGTTTGTTTATTTTGAGAGAGAGAGAGAGAGAGAGAATGGAGGAGGAGCAGAGATAGAGAATGAGAGAGAGAATCTCAAGCGGATTCCACACCCAGTGCAGAGCCTGACACAGATATCACTCTTATGACCCTGAGATCATGACCTGAACTGAAATCAAGAGTCAGATCCTTAACCGAATGAACCACCCAGGCATTCCAATGCTTTTATTTTAGGATTCCTAAAAACAGTATTGCCTCAAGAAGACTTACTGAATAGCCCAATCTCTACATGACTTCTCTGAATTCCAGGGTAACTTACCTATGTCTGTCTTAAAGAGTTTATAACAGAGGTGCCTGGGTGGCTCAGTTGAGCCTCCGACTTTGGCTCAGGTCATGATCTCACAGTCCGTGAGTTCGAGCCCTGCGTCGGGCTCTGTGCTGACAGCCTGGAGCCTGCTTCGGATTCTGTGTCTCCCTCTCTCTCTGACCCTTCCCCGTTCATGCTCTGTCTGTCTCTGTCTCAAAAATAAATAAACATTTAAAAAGGTTAAAAAAAAAGAGTTTATAACATCTTGCATTATAATTATTTAGAGTCATGAAAGATGCCGTGAATAACTGCACATTGCCTTATACACAATAGGAACTCAATAAATATGTGTTGAATGTGAGACTCTACATCCTTACTTATCTTTATATCCCAAGGCTAGTAGATGCTTAATAGTGTTTGTTAAATTAAAGATGGTGGCAATTCACTTGCTTGCAAGAAATATTCAGATTTTAAGTAACAGAAAGCTTAACTCAAACAGGTTTGATCAATAAAAACATACTTTATGATTCATTTAACTGAAAAGCCCAGAGTTAATGCAATCACTGAAGTCCTAACTATCTCTTCTCTCTACCTTCCTTTTCCCCCTTGCTGATAGTGACTGCTCCTAGGATAGCTGCAAGCAGCTTCCTAGAACTGTATTTATTTCTTGTAATAGTGCTTACTATGTACCAGACACTGTTTTCAGTGCTTAAGAAGTACTAGCTCATGTAGTCTTCTGAAACAACTCTATAACTAGTAATGATTAATATTCCCATTTTACACACAAAAACACTGAGGAAAAGAGAGATTAAATAACTTGCCCGAAGTCATACAACTGCAGTAGCCATGATTTCAACCCAGTAAATTTGTCTCCAGAGTGTCTATTCCCAAACACTGTATTTCCTTATTCAGAAACATAAAGAAAGCTTCTCTCTTATTAAGATCCTAAGAATAAAGTGGAAACACCTTTCCCTGAAGACCCAAGCCAATATGTCTTTGTATCTCATTGGCTTGACTGAGTTAAGTTTTCATTCCAGTATCTCCTTGTAGCCAGTGGTAGAGACATGAGGATCGGCTTAAATCTATTAGAAGCAAATTCCGGAGCTGAGTGGCCTAAATATCTTATGCCCTGAACAGGGCAGGATAGATATTCAAGTAAATTCCTTGGTACTGTTACCATGGATCTGAATGAGGATTTTTTTTTGGGTGAACAAAAAAGATCACATGTCCACTGTGACTGGTACATCCCAAAAGATGCAATTTTTTAATGTTTATTTATTTTTTTTGAGAAAGAGAGAGAGAGTACAAGCAGGGGAGGGGCAGAGAGAAAGGGAGACAGAATGCCAAGCAGGCTCTGCGCTGTCAGCACAGAGCCCAATGTGAGGCTCAAACCCATAGATCATTAGGTGAAATCAAGATTCAAGTGCTTAACCAACTGAACCACCCAGGTGACTTCCAAAAGATATGTTAAAAAGAGTTACATATGAAAATAAATAAATAATAAATAAATAAATAAATAAATAAATAAATAAATAAATAAATAAAAGAGTTACATATGGGGTGCCTGTGTGGCTCAGTAGGTTGAGCATCTGACTTTGGCTCAGGTCATGATCTCACAGTTTGTGAGTTCAAGCCCCATGTCAGGCTCTGTGCTGACAGCTCTGGGGCCTGCTTCAGATTCTGTGTCTCCCTCTCTCTCTGCCCCTCCCCCACTGTGTTCTGTCTCTGTCTCTCTGTCTCAAAAATAAAATACAAAAAAAATTTTAAAAAGAGTTACCTATCAAAACTTCTCTATCTTCAAGGAATAAATGGAATCCTAGCTAAATCTATTGAAAAATGGGAATTTTTGTACTCTATAAAC
The DNA here is from genome assembly GCF_014898765.1 of Herpailurus yagouaroundi. Classification (NCBI taxonomy): domain Eukaryota; kingdom Metazoa; phylum Chordata; class Mammalia; order Carnivora; family Felidae; genus Herpailurus; species Herpailurus yagouaroundi. Next base: position 2,190,651 of record NW_024412469.1, on the reverse strand, counting down.
TATAGAAAACTTATGAAAGATTGAAGAGAACAGAAAGAAATTGAAAAATATTCCATACTCATGGATTGGAAGAACAAACATTGTTAAGATGTCTATACTACCCAAAGCAATCTACACATTTAATGCAATCCCTGTCAGAATACGACCAGATTCTTCTGAAAGCTAAAACAAACAGCTCTAAAATTTGTATGGAACGAAAAAAGACCTTGAAGAGCCAAAGAAATCCTGAAAATGAGAAACAAAACTGGAGGTATTATGATTCTAGATTTCAAGCTATATTACAAATCTGTAATCATCAAGACATTATGGTACTGACATAAAAATAGACACATATATAAATAGAACAGAATAGAAAACCCAGAAATGGACCTGCAACTGTATGGTCAACTCATCTTTTTTTTTTTCAATATGTGAAATTTATTGTCAAATTGGTTTCCATACAACACCCAGTGCTCATCCCAAAAGGTGCCCTCCTCAATACCCATCACCCACGCTCCCCTCCCTCCCACCCCCCATCAACCCTCATGGTCAACTCATCTTTGACAAAGCAGGAAAGAATATGCAATAGAAAAAAGATAGTCTCTTCATCAAATGGTGTTGGGAAAACTGGATGGTGACATGCAGAAGAATGAAACTGGACTCTTTCTTATACCATACACAAAAATAAATTCAAAATGGATGAAAGACCTAAATATGTGACAGGAAAGCATCAAAATCCTAAAGGAGAACATAGAGCAAACTCTTTGACCTCGACTGTACCAACTTCTTATTAGACACATTCCAGAAGGCAAGGGAAACAAAAGCAAACATGAACTATTAGAACCTCATCAAGAGAAAAAGCTTCTGCACAAAAAAAATATGGGGAACTAGGTTTTACTTATATAAATTGGTTAGAAAAGAGCTTAGGGCAGAAAGCCACCACCACAAAACAAAAACACCTGAGGTTAGCTAGACAGATATTGTAATGGGATCATGAGTAACTTGTTAGATCACCTGCAGGAAATTACTTTCCATCTGATACCAATGTATACTTTGATCATAAACTCCATTTGTTCCCCAGACCCTTTGTTTCTTAAACACAGAACTTACTGATTACTGTCTGATTTTTTTCTCCACATTCACATGTGTAAAATTGTGTTTTCTTCACATACACCACGTGTGTAATATCTTGTGAGCTCAATAAATATGGAGACGAAACCCCTGTTTGGGGCTCTTGTCTCCTCCCAGACATTAGCCTCCCTCATATTCAATTCTGCATCTACTCTCTTTCTGGACAAGAGAGAACTCTGGACTCATAGTCTGTGACAGAAAAGGAAACAATCAACAAAACTCAAAGGAAGCCTACAGAATGGGAGAAGATATTTTCAAATGACATATTGGATAAAGGGATAGTATCAAAAATCTATAAAGAACCTAGCAAACTCAACCCCCCCCAATAACCAACCCAGTTAAGAAACGAGAAGAAGACATGCATAGACAATTTCCAAAGAAGATATTCAGATGGCTAAAAGACTCATGAAAAGATGCCTAACATCACTGATCATCAGAGAAATACAAATCAAAACCATGATTAGATACCACTTCACACAATTCAGAATAACTAAAATTAACATTACAAGAAACAACAGGTATTGGTGAGGATGTAGAGAAAGGGGAACCCTCTTGCACTGTTAGTGGGAATGAAAACTGGTGCAGCCACTCTGGAGAACAGTATGGAGGTTCCTCAAAAAAATAAAAATAGAACTACCCAATGATCCAGCAATTGTGCTATTAGATATTTACCCAACGGATACAAAAATACATATTTGAAGAGGTACATGCACCCTGATGTTTGTAGCAGCATTATCAACAATAGTCAAACTATGCAGAGAGCCCAAATGTCCATCTACTGATGAAGGGATAAAGATGTGGTATAGATAGATAGATAGATAGATAAAGGAATATTACTTAGCCATCAAGAAGAATGAAGTCTTGGGAGGCCTGGGTGGCTCAGTTGGTTAAGACTCCAACTTTAGTTCAGGTCATGATCTGGTGGTCCATGGGTTCGGGCGCCACACTGGGCTCTGTGCTGACAGCTAAGAGACTGGAGCCTGCTTGAGATTCTGTGTTACCCTCTCTCTGCTCCTCCCCTGCTCACACTCTGTCTCTCTCTCCCTCTCAAAAATAAATAAACATTAAAATTATTTTAAAAGAATGAAACCTTGCCATTTGCATTGACATGGATAGAGGTAGAGTGTATGGCACTAAGTGAAATAAGCCAATCAGAGAAAAACAAATACAATATAATTTCATTATATGTGAAATTTCAGAAACAAAACAGATGAACACATGTGTGGGGGAGAAGAAAGAGAAACAAACCACAAGAAACTCTTAATGATATGAGAACAAACTGAGGATTGATGGAGGGAGGTAGATGGGAGATGGGCTAGATGGGTGATGGATACTAAAGAAGGACACTTGTGATGTGTGGTGTTGTATGTAAGTGATGAATCACTGAATTCCAAAACCAATAAAAAATAGGAATTTTAGTTTGTTGAACTATTTTGTAACCTTGATCAGAGGAAGTCAATGTTCATAGTGGTCAAATCTAATTGATTATACTAACAAGGTGAACGAAGAGATTTATTCAATTAAACTTTAGAATTGTTATTGTTCTATAACTTTCTATAATTGAGTTATAAAAATAGCTGGTTCTTTGTTTAAGAAAGCTCAAACGGTATATTGACTGAGATCAGGTCTGCAAGTCAATATGGCAAGTAAATATTTAAATAAAATCAGCTGATATCTAGTTATAGTTTGATAAAACTGAAGAGGAGAAAATCATTGAGCAAGGAAATCAACATATATCTTCACTTAAAAAAAAAGACGGTATTCTAGTAAGTTTATAAACTTATACCTCCAAATTGGGTCCTCTCCACACAATCTAGAATGCACCCGAACTTCCAAAATGCTTATTGGAAAATATAAGAGATCTGGATTAAAAAATAGCTGAACTGAGCTGAAAACCAGATGCTTGCAGCTCAGCTGAAATTTCTGGCGTAAATTAATTGTGGACAAAAACAACATTTTAGAAACTCTGATGTCAGTGAGCTAATGGGCAGCTCCAGACAAAGACTGGAGAAGAAAAGCATTGTTATTTGAGGATGGTAATAGAAATAATTATCTGTGTGCCAGGAAAAAAAAATAGCACTAAAAGCCATGATGAGTCCATAGAATCAATCGACAAAAGAAATTTTGTAGAATTATTTGACCTAATTACAACTGAAGATATATCGGGTGTTTTTGTAAATGTCTTAAGGATGTAACATTCGCCACAAAATGAGCTATATCATTAATAGGTCATGCAATATAAAACCTGGAGCCCAAAAGAACCTAGAGAGAATGGGAAACTTGCAAATGAAGCACTAATAATAAAATGATAAAATCAGCCATAAAGAATTAAGACACACTGAAGAAAGTAGGAAAAAAAGAGAATTTGAGGTTCTGAGTGTGCAAAATTAAAATATAATAAAATAAATGCAGAACCAAAAATGAGTATTGTGTGAAAGAACATTCTAACTCTAAATTCAGTTTAGATTATCCGCTTCATCATTCAATTATCCCTGATTTATTTATCATCTATGCAGATGACAAAAGAAAAAGGAATTAAAACTATTGTCAAACAGTGATTAGCAAGATATTATTCCTGACCCCAAAGGATTATTTTAATCAATAATCGTTTTATAGCCTAGATATTTGGGGGTATACAACTACATTCAAGACATGACTTGTGATAGGGACAGTCATGTCAAAACCATATTTCACCAGAATCTCTGTTGGGCGAATGCACCTTTTTGGAAAGCCCGTATCCTGGCAACCTCAAAACATCTGTTTTCTCTGATACTGCTCATGGGTTGTTGAGTGTTGTCTGAGAAAATGTAAGTCAGTTCCCTTACATATTTGTAATTTCAAAACTCAACTTGTTCTTTAGGGCTGCTTAAGGATTACTTACACATCTCTCTTTTGTTCTCTTTGCAATCCCACCTTTCACAGCTCCAAATTTTACCATTTTTCTTAAGGTCTGTTCTTTTTATTGTTTTCTATGTTCTTCCCCCTCTCTCATGATAATGTGGCTTCCTACTTCCCAGCCATAAACTGACAATACTCCCCCATGTACCACTTATCTACATTCATATTTTTTCCTGTTCTTTGTCTTCCTCCTTATCTTAGAAGGAAAGAGGGAGTGGTGGAAATTCCTTCTGCTGTCCAAATTTCATCCCTCAGTTATACTTTGGAATATACTCTCTTTTATCACCATTTTTTTTTACTGTTTATTTATTTTTGAGAGACAAAGAGACAGAGTGCGAGTGAGGGGAGGGGCAGAGAGAGAGGGAGACACAGAATTTGAAGCAGTCTCCAGGCTCTGAGCTGTCAGTGCAGAGCCTGACATTGAGCTTGAACCCACGAACTGTGTCACAATCAAATTTAACTTGATGAACTATTCTGTATTTATTTTCTTTCTCCTTTGCTTATTTTTTTTCTCTTAGGCTCAAATCTCTCTCTAAGAAAATGTTGATTCTTCCTCCATAACAAGTCACCATCCTTCTTCTCTTCCCTGCACAACCAGACTTTAAAGTTTTTGTCTAAAGCAGGATTTCTCAACTTTGGTACTAGATATTTTAAGTCAAATAATATTTTTGCGATGGGAGCTGTCCTGTATTATAGATTAGCATTCCTAGCCTCCACCTGCTAGACATCAGTAGCACTTCTTCAGTTGTGATAACCAAAAATGTCCCCAGACATTGCCAACTGTCTCTTGGAGGACAAAGTTATGCCTGGTTGAGAATCACTGTTCTAAAGTTACAATCTCCATTTGTTTACATCCCAATTGTTATTCAGCTCAGTACAGTATAACTTCTGCTCTGACAACCCTATGCAAACTGCTCAATTACAGAACATCCTTATCCTAATGGCCAAATCTAATGGTTTGTTTTCAGTCTCATTTTTTTTTTTTTTTGGAAATATGATTTTGTCAACAGTCTCTTCTTACTGATAACTCTTCTTCAATGGCTTGTGGATCACTCTTTGAGTTCTTCTTCAGTCTCTTTTTCTGGTTCCCCTTCTTATACCCTACTTTAAAGTTTGGCATCGTCATTTTCTCAGTTAAGTCTTATGCCCATTCTATGATTCTAACTAACCAAATGCAGCTGGGTCAATGACTCCACAAACTTAACTGTGTCCCAGAACTGTTTTTATGAACTCTAAACACGAATTGATAGCTATCAAGGTGTTAATTTCCAGTTATATCCCAAATGCACTTAAAAATTAAACATGTCCAGCTGGACTTCTTGGGGTACATATTCTAAAATCAGATTTTTTTGGTGTTTACCACCTCAGTTTAATATAGCACCATCCACTAGTTAGTTGTCAGCTAAGCTAGCACTTTACAGTCAATATAAACTCCTCCATCATTCTGAATTCTTAAAACTGTCAGTCACTGAATCCCATCCATTCCAGTTCTGAATTTTACTTTTCTTTACTCACTTTTCTCCTTTCATTCCTATAAACATTATCCCAATTCAAATAATATTACATTTTACCTGGACTCATGCCTTTAAACTTACCTCTAATTCATCATATTCATTGTCAGTGTCTTTAAAATACATATCTGATCTTGCCACATCCATGTTTATAAGGCTGTCAGTGTTTCTCACTATCTATACCCGTATTTTTCAAACTGTGGTACTCATAACATTTGGCGACACAGAAAATGGTTTTAGTAGAGAGGGAAGCAAACCATAGAACAGACTCTTAACTATAGAGAAAAAACTGAGGGTTGCTGGAGGGGAGGGGGGTGGGGGGATGGGCTAAATGAGAGATGAGTACTAAGGAGGACATGTGTTGTGATGAGCACTGGGTGTTGTATGTAAGTGATGGATCACTAAATTCTACCCCATAAACCAATACTGCACTATATATATAACTAACTTGAATTTAAATAAAAACTTAGAATAAAAAAAAAGAAGGTGGTTTTAGGTGATGTGTATTTTTTTTCTTTAAAAAGTTTTGCACTTACTGTGATTTGTATTAGGAAAAGACACATATCATAGCTAGCACATCAAATTGGTGATTTAATGGACATTATGTGAATAAGGCTAAATAAAAACACGGTGACTATTTAAAATCACTTTAAGGGAAAGAATAAAGTAAATAATAGTACATAGTGATGACAAAAGTTGTATAGGTGGTATATAAATGTCTGAAGTATGAACCTGCTAGCTAAAATGTTAATTATGAACCTACTGGATAAAATCCAAAGTGCTTAGTAGGCCACAAAGTTGCTTTCCTAATCTGATTCACCCTCCCTATTGTGAATTCTCCCTCCAATTCCCTGATATCCACTCTATATCCAAGCCACACAAGAATTTCTTTTTTACTGAATGTGGTATATAGTTTTATGCCTTCTTGTCTTTGTTACTGCTGTTTCCTCTGTCTGCACTGGCGCTGTGGAAGATCCAGTGGATTGCTTCTCTCCTTATCTATTTCAACATCTCGTTGAAGGAGGTAATTGAGAGAGTGTAACTGCAATTGACATGTAAGCTCGGCCCAAGCAATAGGAGGCTCCTCCTCTGTCCTTGGATGTATGATCTGCCTACTGTTCCCAAATGGGAACTATTTTCAAAGACATAGTCTTTTTTTTTTTTTAATTTTTTTAACGTTTTTATTTATTTGTAAGACAGAGAGAGACAGAGCATGAATGGGGGAGGGTCAGAGAGAGGGAGACACAGAATCTGAAACAGGCTCCAGGCTCTGAGCTGTTAGCACAGAGCCCGACGCGGGGCTCGAACTCACGGAGTGTGAGATCGTGACCTGAGCCGAAGTCGGCCGCTTAACAGACTGAGCCACCCAGACGCCTCTCAAGGACATAGTCTTGATAGAGCAATGTGTTGTTGAGAACATCTGGAAAGTGTATGTGACTGAATCCTTTTAAAGGCCTCTAACTTTTAAGATTCTGGTGGGTGGGAGTGGCCATTGATTTGTTTTAAGACCACCCACTATAAGCCATGATTGTTGGTTGCTTTGCTTATTAAAATTGCCACCTACCAATCTAAGTGCTCTGCATCTTTCTTTGGTCTCCCTTTCCTCTCCATTTATGGGACTGTTTCAGATTTTACCCAAGAAGTTCCCAAGGTTGTACACCAACACATCTCTCCAGGGTGGCTCCTATGTTTAAGTCTAGAGAATTTCTCAGACTCTTGCAGCTGGAATTCTGGATATGGGTTAGGAGCCACCATTCAGAATCACATGCATGAGATTTCAAAGTCAGAAAATGACTCCTATGAGGCTGATCTTCTGTTGCTTCCACTCCTTCTGTAGCCACACAGTCATGGACATGCTGGATTTTCTAAAGAAGTAGGTGGCCCATGGTCTAGCAAGGGGTTGAAATAGAGGGTAGAAGTCAAAAATTTGGGGCAGATTTATTTTTTATTTTTATTTTTTTTAATTTTTTTTTCAACGTTTATTTATTTTTGGGACAGAGAGAGACAGAGCATGAACAGGGGAGGGGCAGAGAGAGAGGGAGACACAGAATCGGAAACAGGCTCCAGGCTCTGAGCCATCAGCCCAGAGCCCGACGTGGGGCTCGAACTCACGGACCGCGAGATCGTGACCTGGCTGAAGTCGGACGCTTAACCGACTGCGCCACCCAGGCGCCCCAGGGGCAGATTTATTATAGAAGAGGTGGATTATTCCCAGAGACCAGAGATGTAGTAGGGGATTTCAAAATGCACTATCTTCTCAGTCATTTTCTAGATTATTAAAAGTGACAGAGGTATTTGCTCTTCTGTTGGCCAGTTCCACGATATTGCTTTAGAAGTTGTTCTTAGAAACAGACTCGAGCCTGATTCTCCAGGTACTGCAAGGTTTCTGTGAACACCCATTTTCTTATATTAAATAACTTTCTACTTAAACTTGCTAGACCGTTTTCTGTAATCTAACACTGAATGCTGGCTAAAAGAGGTTCTGTTTCCAAACATTATCCACAATTTGAATTTTATCCAACTTTTCTGCACTTTACATAAGTAATATTTGTTACTTTGGTAAATAAGGAACTTTATTTTCATGTACTATTTGAAAATATTTATATACATACATGGGTAAATATAAATATATGGGTATATATATGTCCATAGGCATATTTAGGGGAAAAATGTGCCCACAGAAGAACCTAAAAATCCTCATAGTAAAAGTGTCAAATGCTTATGTTTCTCTTAATATGTGTTCCATCAAAACTGCAACTTGTTTTGAGATCTCTGCTGCAATCTTATTCCATAGCTCAGGTTATTTTAAATCCAAAATTCATTGAGTCAGTGGGTGGCCTGTTATTTACAACATACTATCAAAGTGTTTATTATTAACTCCTACCATTTCAAAAAAAGAAGTTATATAAGAAACTAAAATCCCAGATTAGATCCTCTGTCCCCTTCCCAAACCTCCTGTCCAACAAAGCAGGAGCCCTTCTTGTCACAATGAGGTTATATTTATATCCAGAGTGAGCAAACTAAATTTCTATCTTTCTTGGCACATTGCATTGGTTATTTCAAAGTCTTTAAAAAGCAATGTTGCTATTTATTTATGTCAGGTTTTCAGCACCGTTGTACCAGGCACTGCCTGTTTGAGTTCTGTCTCTTTCTTGGTGTTTTAATTCACTGCTAGCAGAGATGCGTTTCTTAGCAGCAAGCAGGTTGAAAGGCTGACCTCAGCCTAAATGCTGCTACTAATCAGACTCCCTGGTTTGGTCCAGCATTTTAATTTTATTTATTTATTTATTTATTTATTTATTTATTTATTTATGTTTGGTTGTTTATGTTTTCTCCCTGTTTAGAAGTTAACTATGGATTTGTCTACCTATCTCCATGGCTTAGTAAGTAAAAATCCAAGCAACTGATGCCTCAAAATAAATAATATTTCCTCCTTAACAGTATCCTTTGTTGTTTGGGATTTATTTAGGTATGTTCTTACTCTAAGGAAAATAAAATATAGTATTAGTATCTGACATTAATTGAATATTGCTTTAAATGAGTCACATGCAAACCAAAAAACCCACATTTAATTCTTACAAAATTTCTATGAGTTAGATCCTAATTCCACAGTTGAAAGTGAGGCTTAGGAAAGCTAAATAAGACTTCAAACAAATATTAATGATTCCAAGATCACATCTGTGAACAATACTAGTATTTCACAGGACACGAAACTCTGAGGATAAGCCAGTCTGCTCACACCTTAGAAAAATCATAAACCTTTCATTTTGACTGTATCCTTAGACTTGTGGCCACTTCAGATTTGAGCGAAGAACTAAAAACCAGTTCTAGGAATATTCTGAGGGTCTCCTCTGCTCATTCTCCTTTGAGAAACCAGATGGTTCTTCTATTCTTTCCTCACTTGTTATTTCTGGTACATGTCTGCCTACCATGCTTGTTGCTATTTCTTTCTAGTCTCTATTCCAGATGCATGGGTACTCAATCTATAAGTATCCATTCTGCTAGCAGTAGTTCATGTTAAAACTGAAGAACTGAGATGTCAGTGCCCTGAGCAGTCCCAATTTTGAACAGATATCAGAACCAGTGGTGTAAAGGAGGTCAAAATGAATGGTGAGCCTAGCAGAAGACTGAAAGATGGAATTCAAATTTATTTGTAACTGGCAAGTCCAAAGCCATGGAGAAATTAGTTGAAACAGCCAGGGCCAAAGACCATGAAGTCAAAACTGAGTCACTTAAGAACCCCTCTATTTCAAATGCCCTTTGAACTTGTTTTCCCAGACAGAATATTCCTTGTGTGAACTCAGAGTATGTCCACAGACAACTTGAAAAATTTCTTCCTGTCTCCCTTTTTGACAGAGTAGTACCTGACACATAGCAAACAATAAATATTAGCTGGAAGAAAGTGCACACATTCTGGAATGGAAATAATTATCGATTAAAATCAAGGGTTGTTAAGTCAGACTGAAGAATGTGAATTGCCTAGAACAAGCTCACTTGGGTCTCAACCATTTTGAGCTTAGAGCTGCTTCTATCTTTTGACATTTCATTGCTATTTATGGCTGGCTAAAAAAGATTTATTGGTTTAAAAGGGAAGATATGCACACCTCTGCACATAGAGGCACATAAGGCTTCCCCAGACATCAAATAACTCTAATGATAGTTTGATGAGTTAAGGGTAAGTGAATCAGAAATTTATTGATTCAATTTCCTCTGTAATACACAAGGGTTTACAAATTCTGGGAAGAGCTCAATTTGAAGAGATCAAGTTTAAAAAATAGCAAAACTTTGCCAAACCATAGTACAATAATTTTTCTCCCAATCCAAGCCGAGATGTCTATAAAATAAATGTCCTATACATTTCTTTTAAGTTTGGTTTAGTGTAAAAATAATTGGACCTAGGTTATTGATCCTAGGTGCCCATCACTGATCCCATGAAATTATGTGATTCAAATGATAGCTAATGTTTATTGAGGATTTTAGTATTGGTCAGGCACTGTTCTAGGTACTTCACATGGGTTACCACATTTAATTCTCATGATAGTCCTATAAAGCAAGCACGTTATTATAACCATTTTGGAGATTAAACTGCTGAAGCATAGGGAGGTTAAAGAATGTGTCTCAGTTCAAACAACTAATAATTGAAAAGCCAAGGATTCAAACCTAGGCTATCTATCACATACTTTTAATTCCTGAACTAGATATATTTTAAAGTCCCTTGCAGTGTGATATTCTTTGACTATCTACTCTCTTTCATGGTGCTGTTGGAAACATTGAAGCTATATCTCCACCTGTGGAGGACTAAGAGAGGGAGGCAAGACACTTAAATAAAGTTCACTTTTAGGTAATATTCAGAAAGCTAAAAAGGTTCTATGGATTCATGGGACACATTGCCATTTTGGAAGATGGGTCTAGAAAATCTAAGCTGAATCTGAGCTACACCTTCCAGGTCTTTGCAAGACTAAGAACATGGCTTATTGATGTGACCTACTGGTTCTGAAAGAAGTACAAAGTGAAGGTTTAACACTGGTTTCACTTACCTTATCTAGAATGGTGTGATACCTCTATACTCAAATGCTCTGATCTCTATAGAGTACCAAATATTTCCAGTAACTTCAAGTTAAAATTTTGTTACCCTGGCACATAGGTTATAAATAAATAAAAGTATATTTAATATTTGATTTTCATCTGGAAATGTGGGATCCAGGGTAAATGAGGAATAAAGTATAGCAATCAAAGGATAACAAAAAGTTATGGAAAATGACCAAAAAATAAGAAACTGTTTAAATTCTGACAAAGACATAAGACAGAATATTCTTACACATTAATAATGTTTGTAATCCCATGTTTCTCAAAATATGAGGGAATATTCATGGTAAAATACATGAAAGAAGCAGAATAAAATACTGAACAAAAATACTACCATAACAATGTAAAGCAAACAAATAAATCAAGCACAGAAAGAAGACTGAAAGTAAATTAGCAAAAAATATTAATAACGTTTGCTTCTATGTGGGAAAATTATACTTTATTTTTTCTTTCTTTCAAAGACTTTTTTCAAATTTCTTACCATGATCATGTGTTTTTATTATCATGAAATAAAAACCCAATTTAAAAATATGTCAATAGTTTTTTAAAGGCTCTCTGAAATTTTTAACAAAATGTTTACTAACACATGTAATTCTAGTGAACTCTCTGAATGATGGGATGGCATCCAGCTGAAGAAATATATAAATAAAAATATAAAAAAATATGAAAGAACAGTATACTACTAATCAGATGATATGGTTTCTTGGATTTGCTATTCACTAGCCCTGTAAACTTGAAAAAACATTTACCCTCTCTGAGCCTCAATTTCTTCTTTAGTAAAGTAGAGATAATAATGTTTTCCCTGTCTACAACAGACAGTTGTTGAAAAGACTGAATATGTACAGAATTGTTTTTGAAAATTTAAAGTATCATATGGTAGACCTTATTCTTAGTAAAAGGCAATCGTTATTTCAATCTTTATGAATAATAAATAAATTTATATTTATGTGTTTCTTAACTCTGATTATTTGCTTTTCCAAATTCTCTTGTCCATTAGTGGGTAGTTTTATCTTTGACTAAAATAAATGAAGGCCAGAATTACCAGGTTCTAATATGAGTGGTGATAAATCGGGGAAAGGACTACATGTGACAAATGATTGAAGGAGCATCACTGAACTCATCATCCCCATTGGAATTCTTGGTAGAATCATGGAGGGAACTGTATTGAGAAAAACAGACATAGAAGATCTTCAGAGGTATAGTGTGCCTAGATGAGACAGGATCATTAAATTATTGAACAAATGCCCTCTTTCCTCTCTTGCACAAAACTGCCTTTAAAAAATGTTTATTTATTTATTTTTGAGAGAGAGCGCAAATGGGGTGGGGGTGGGAGGGCAGAGAGAGGGAGAGAAAAATCCCAAGTAGACTCCACACTGTTAGAGCAAAGCCTGATGCAGGGTTCAATCTCATGAACCATGAGATCATGACCTGAGTCTAAATCAATAGTGGAATGCTTAACCAACTGAGTCACCTAGGTGCTCTGCACAAACTTGCCTTTACAACTACTTTGAAAACAAAACAAAACAAACAAACAAAAAAAAAACAACTACTTTGAAAACATATCATCACAATGCAATATGTTTAGTGCTACAGTGGTAGGTGCAAAGAGTTTTAGTGTCATGGAGAAGGATGGGGCTTACCTTACCTACAGAAGTTAAAGAAGACTTCATAAAGTAGGTGATCATGAATGCAGCTGGATTATGCAGAATGTTATATGGGGACAGGTGGGAAAAACATTGCAGGAAGAGGGAAGAGGAAGCATAATGACAGGGAAATGCAAAAGAGCATGGCCTGTTGTTGGGACTATGGAGGTTCTGTGTTTAGAGCTAATTGGGAAAAAAAGTGGGAGACAAGGCCAGATAATAGATGGGGCCAGTGTGAAGTGCCTTATATACCTTCCTGAAAGGTTTCTACTTCAATCTAAAGACAATGGTAAAACAATTAATGGATTAGAACATTAGAATTACATGGTAATATTAGGTTTTTGAAGCAGCAGAGCAGTGCCCAGATAAGATGGGGATTTTTCAGGTGGGCAAAGACCAGAAAGAAGCTGATTTTTGGTAAGGGATGATGATGATAAAAGGCTGAAGGCTATAGCACAGTGGATGAAAGACTTAAAAGACAATTGGAGGAAAATAGAACTAGCTCACATTTATAGATATTACTACATGTAAGGCACTGTGTGATGTTTTACATGGGGTATCTCATTTTAGCCCTAACGTACTAGGAAGGTGGTGTCATATGATGGAGATGAGGCAAATGAAGCTAGGGATTTTATGTAACTTGTCAGAAAACAGAGTTCTGGAGATAGGGAATGAATCCAGGATGCCTAATTTTAAGTGTTTGGCATGGAGGTGACTGAGAAAATGTTGGTTGTGAGAAAATAGAAGTGGTTTCCCATGGTTCCAGATTGGGACAAGGTGTGGATATGAAATGAATGACAGAGAATTTGATAGAGAGTCATATTTGAGGAGACTGATAATACAACCAGTATTGGAATTGTTTTTTTTTAAATATGAAATTTATTGTCAAATTGGTTTCCTTACAACACCCAGTGCTCATCTCAAAAGGTGCCCTTCTCAATACCCATCACTCACCCTCCCCTCCCTCCCACCCCCCATCAACCCTCAGTTTGTTCTCAGTTTTTAAGAGTCTCTTATGCTTTGGCTCTCTCCCTCTCTAACCTCTTTTTTTTTTCTTCTTCTCCCCCATGGACTTCTGTTAAATTTCTCAGGATCCACATAAGAGTGAAAACATATGGTATCTTTCTCTGTATGACTTATTTCAACAATAGCCAAATTATGGAAAGAGCCTAAATGTCCATCAACTGATGACTGGATAAAGAAACTGTGGTTTATATACACAATGGAATACTACATGGCAATGAGAAAGAATGAAATATGGCCTTTTGTAGCAACGTAGATGGAACTGGAAAGTGTTATGCTAAGTATTGGAATTGTTGAATATGAGATGGCTGAGTAGAGACTCCAAGAAGAAACTGGAAATGCTAGTTTAGCATTAAGGGGAATGAAGAAGAACTGGTTTAGTATCTGGGTTGGATATAAATATTTAATTAATTCTTTGGGAAGTTAGGCTGTTACTAAAAGAAAATGGCCATTAACTGAGAGAAAGGGGAAAAAAAAGAGACAGGAAGGAAGAGAAAGAAAGGGAGAGGGGAAATATGACAGAGGAATGGGTGAAGGAAGGAAGGAAAGAAGGAAGGAAGGGAGGAATTTGTAAGGGTGTCAGACCACCAACATCAGAGAGAAAGAACCGTAGCCTGGAATGCACTTGTCAACCTACATTGAGGGCTACCAGATGCCAGGACACATTTTCTTTTCCTGACTCGGGAAAGAGGCTTAAAAAAATTTCAGTCACCATTGTCAATATGCCAGGGTGATTGGAGGTTGACACAGAAAATGTCTTGTGGGGCACCGGGGTGGCTCAGTTGGTTGAATGGGTGACTTTGGGTCAGGTCATGGTTTTGCGGTTCGTGGGTTCAAGCCCCGAGTTGGGCTCTGTGCTGACAGCTCAGAGCCTGAAGCCTGTTTCAGATCCTGTATCTCCTCCTCTCTCTGCCCCTCCCCACTCATGCTCTGTCTCTCAAAAATGAATAAACAGAAAAAAAAAAAAGAAAATGTCTTACTAAACTGTGCTTGCTATACCTCCCAAACTGAGATATTTGTTATAATCCATTATTTTCCCCACACAAAAGAACATTGCAGTTCCATTTGAACTTCGTATTTGATCAGTTAATAAAGAAATTCAGTGTTTATTCTAAGACGGAACTAAAGCCACTTTGATTTACTTGACTTATTGACTGTTTTGGCTTTGACAAAGCAAATTACATACCTTCTGGGAGCAGTCAGAATACACTTCTCAAAGAAGTTACCTAACCACCCCCCCCCACCCTCCCTTCTAATTATTTTTTTTAAAAAAAAAAAAAAAAAAAATAAGATCTAAAATAAAACAATGAAACCAATCCTCATTTACATGGGTAAAGTATTTTAAAGCCTGTGAACTCTTTCAGAGTAATATTTTCCAATGTAAAAGCTATTAATCCTCTCTGAATTTTAACAAACCCAAAGAGCCTCTCCATCAATTTCATGTGAGAAGGGCTGGTGAGTGCCGCTTTCCACAAACTTTAATTTTATAATAGAGTTCTTCAGCTCAAATGGGCTTTTGACCTAGCTAATTTAATTGTCTCTGTTATTGATAGCTTCAAAGCAGTAAATAATCTTAGTCTGAGAATGTGCGTGTAAGGTTTACTTTCCAAACAGCATTTTGGATGACCCTCAAAGTGGTAAAATTTCCCTTTATTTCTACTAGGGTATACTAGTTTTTTATCATAAGCAAAATAAGAGGGTGATGTGAAGTGTTTACTATGGAAGAATATGAGGCATCAAAGTGCTTTCCTCCCTTAGAACCGTGCTCCCATTGGGATCATCCAGTACTGGCTCTATAACCACTTTGCCAGGAGAAAACACACATAGTTAAGTAAATTAAAATGAGTTTGTTGTACCCTCCTGCTCCATATGATTCATCCCTCCCTTAACTGAAGGAAATGGGTGTATACAAAGTGGCCAGGGGGGAATGGTGTTAGCTAAGGCAAAGCATCTGTAACTTCCCTCCCTCCCTCCCTGTCAACACCTCTGGAGGCTATTTGAGCCACTTGAACTTCTGAAGCACGGGAGAAACTCAGGGGAAAATAACTAAGTGGTGCTGCCTGGGGGAATGCGCAATGACTAATATCCAGGATCTTAGCATTTTTGAGGGTTGCTACCTCAATCCTTTTCTACAGAAATTTGAGGAAATCATGGCATACTGTCATGATGGGTCCATGCAAGGCCTGGCTTGTTTTCCTTCCCTCTCTCCATCAGTCCTTCTTTCTCTTTCTCCCTTCTTCCCTCCTTCTTCCTTTCTTTCCTTCCTTCCTTTCTTCCTTCTCTCCTTCCTTCCTTCCTTCCTTCCTCTCTTCCCTGCTGCCCCTAACTCTTATTCCTATCTCCCACATCACTAATAAGTAGCAATACTATTCAAGCATGTTTAATATGTATTCTTTTTGTTATATATATTCTTTAAAATATATATAAGATATATTTTTAATGGATACAAATGAAATTATGTGCTAATTCTTATTTTTATTTTCTAGATTCACTCAGCATTGATTCTGAATATCTGTGTATGTTGCTATGTATGCATCTAGTTGGTTGCTTCTAATACCTCAAAGTATTCCATTGGGTGAATCCATCATATTTTACTTATCCAGTCCCCCAACTGTAGACAACTTGATTGCTTCCAACTCCCTACTATCTAAAAAAAGGTCACTCTTAATTGTCTTTACACACATTATCTGACTTTCCTCTGATATACATATACCAGGAGGCATGTTGCCAGTTCATAAGGCATAGTACCTGACATTCAATTCTTTTTGGCTAGAATGGTTTACAGGATTTCACAGGCTGCATCTCACCAGCAGGACCTGATGGCTTCCATACTCTTACAGTTCCACCAATGTTTGATAATGTACAGAATGGTAAATTTAGTAAATCTAGTTACTAATGAATTCATATGCTTGCTAGGCTTTTGGGTTTTCTCTTTTTTGAATGAGTGTTTATGTCTTCTGCACATTTTCTATCTGATTCTCACCTTTTTCTTGTTGATTTTCATGAGATTTTAAAAAAATGATATATGTAAATTCCTTATAAACTTTGACATTACAAATAACTTCAAATCTGTACCTTACATATTTGATCCCTGAGATCTTTAATTTTAGTGTGATAAAATTAATCATTTATTTTGCTTTTAAAATCATCCTCCATTATCTTCTAGGATTTTTATAATATTATCTTTCACATTAGGTCCTAATTCTAAATCCTAATCCTGGAGTCTTGGATTCCTGTGTTAGTCTGCAAATTATCTATCTATCTATCTATCTATCTACCTATCTATCATCATTTATCTATCATTTATTTATCATCGATCTATCTACTTATTATGTATCCACTATAGAGAAAGCTGACCAGCTGAACATTCCCTCTTTTCCCATGTGTTTGTAGTGTGATTCACTCACGTATTATATTTCTCTCTATATGTGATTCTATCACTGAGCTCCCTATTTTGTTCCAGAAATCAGTTTGCCTGTCCTTACATCAGGGCATGGATGACTTTTATTACAAAGGTTTTATGATATGTTTTAGTAATTGATAGAACAAGTGGCCCCTTTGTTTTATATTTTCAAAGGTGACTTTTTCCCCTTTGATTCCCTTTTACATTAAAAAAAAACAAAAACAAAAACAAAAACTCTTAGATTGTTCAAAAAAAATCAAGTCGGATTTCTTTAGAATTGCATGCAACTGAAAGATTCATTAGAATATCTACTATATATCATGTTGTCCGACTCAAGAATATGCAATGTCTCCTTTTAATCAGTACTTCTATGTTGTTTAATAGACTTTCATTTTCTTTTTGCCTACAGACATCTTGTGTATTCTTTGTTAATTCCTAAAACCTTTAAGGGTTTTCTTTTTATTTTGAAAGGTATTGTATTTTGGGGTATATTTTCTATTTATCTTGATTTAGTTTGCCCATGCCCTTCTTTCCTCTGGGTTCAGGTCTATCTGGAAAAAAAAATCACACATTAGCATTCTCCTTCTGTAGAAGACCTAGTATTTTCTTTATCTGGTGGATCTAAAATACACTGAAATCCCAAATCTGGCTAAGGTTGAAACTTTCATACCTGTGTCTAGTTTGGGATTTATAACAACAACATTTTTATTACTAGAGAGATCTGAACTTTATTTTGAGGGTTTTAAATGCTTTGCAAACAGCACCTCCTTAAATTCCCACAGCATTTCTAAGGATAAGAATGTAGGTGGCAAGGGTAAGATACTGTCTTACCTCAGTCATGCAAGGCCAAATCCTGGCCTCATTTTATGTACCATTCAGTGGGAATCACAGATGAACCCTTCAGCAGTGAAAACAGCTCCCACACATACAACTTATGCACATGCTTTGAGATGGGCTCAATGTATAGGAACTAGTGGCTGAAGACATACCCTTCCCCCAGCCAACCCCTTCCCCCCCCTTTTTTTTTTTTTGTTTTTCCCAAATCCAGATATAGAAAAAAAGTAGTCAAAGCTAATCCAAAGTAAACTGCCAAATATATTTTTTAAGCTTCAATGTACCACTTAAAATGCCAGACTGTTAAACACCAGACATAGAGTGCATTCTCAAGGGCAATGGCCAGAGGTGGAATGTTTTTAGTAGCTTTTAGCCAACATTTTGTGAGTTCTGTGCCTGTATTATTTCATTATCTTGGAAAAAATAAAAGGTTTTCTCCTTCTCCTCCTCCATCTCCTTTACCTCTTCCTTCTTTTCTCTCCCTCCAACCCTTTGTTCACAAAAGATCTTTTTGAAATGAGGGAAAACAGGCAAAAGAATGTGGTAAAAATATAAACAAATATTATGACCATTTTATCAATAACATCCAAGGGCATTGATAGAAAAAATGAGAGGGAAATTTATATTTAAGTGTTGTCCAAGTAAAATTGGAAATAAATTAAAAGAAAATATAAACAGAATATATTAGTTTTAATTATTTAGGATTTAAATCAAGACAGAGACTTGGGATACATTTAAATTAAAAAAATACTCTCATGAGTGCTTCTGTGATATTTTCCCTGAAAGAAGAAAACAAATATATTTTGGTCACTTTGACAAAAAATACAACTATAAAGTTAATGACAATTCTTCCCCATACAGATTGCTACTCATAACACATTCTAGTATATACGTATCTTTGAGTAGCTATTCCAGATTTAGAACAATTTAGTTTTGTATACTCTCTAATCTCAAACTATTTAATTTGGGGTGATTATAAGGGAAAAGGGATGAAAAAGTACGGGAGGTGTCTGCAGTGCATATTTGGAATATATGAAAATATGGAGAATCATTTTCCTTTTAGAAGTGATTTCAGTTGCCTGCATATACAGTGGGGGTTGTACCTTATGAAAAAGGGGTAGATGGGCAATTATCCTAAATTCTGCAAAGCTTCATTGTGCTCTGGCTTGAAGTTATTATAAACAGAGCTAATATTATAACTAACCTTATCAATGAGGACAGTATTTGAGAAATAAAAGTGAATTTACTAACGAAATATTGCATTAGTCTCTTTCCATCTTAGGTAAACAAGTTACTCTGTACCTTTGTAATGGGCAATAGAACTCCTGAGAAGAAAGTCAATAATTTCAAATTATAAATAAGAAGGGTATCAAAATTGGAGAATAATTATACCAATACATTTTAGTTTATGCATAGATCAGGGTTCAAATACAAAATGATTTAGTCTACAAAATAGGTTGCTTTAAAAAAATGTGGAAGAGCCAGAGGAATAGGCTCTGGGCAGGGGTTCCAAGATTAAATTTGAAAATATCTCTGCAGAACTGACCAACACAAAAACAGCTGCTGTCCCTGCAATAAGGAAGACAAGGGATGACTAGTAAGTCGAGGAAGCCATTACTTCAACAATGGACTCTAGCCCACACTCCTTCTGCTTCCATTTGAGGACCAGGAAGCTGCTGACAAAACAACTGGCTCTAGAACCATACCATCACAGCCACAAACCTTGCCAATAAAAGGGATATCCTACCAAATTCTCAACACCCACAAAATTATGCACTGCATACTTAAATCCGTGTTTCTGCTGTTGCTGAGAAGACAAATGCTCACATGTTTTGCCCACTAGCAAAAGTCTCCCATCTCACTTTTTCCTGCCAGTTCTTTCAGGGGCACATCCACCAAGTATTCGCAGAATCTAAGCTATAAAGCATTTCTGCAATAAGGTAAAACACAAGGGGATTAGAAAAGAGTTGAATGAGTCAATATCTACCATATGCTGCATTCTGCATATTATCTACAACCAAGGTAAACAATTTTATAAACATTTCATAAAAGCTATTAGGGAATGAAGATGTAAAGTTACCAGTGGGCAAAAATGTCAGTTGGAAATTAGATGTAGCCCCAATTTGTATTAATTTTAGATATGTAAAATATTACTGAACTAGTCCTTATTTAGTAAATAATATCTTAACTGAGGTAAAAATATTTTCTTTTTGGGGCGCCTGGGTGGCTCAGTTTGTTGAGCGACCATTTTCAGTTCAGGTCATGATTTCGTGGCCTGTGAATTCAAGCCACGCATCCAGCTCTGTGAGGACAGCTCAGACCCTGGAGCTTGCTTTGGATTCTGTGTCTCCCTCTCTCTGCCCCTCCCTGGCTCATGCTTTGTCTCTCTCTCTGTCAAAAATAAACATTAAAAAAAAAATACATATATTTTCTTTTTATTTAAGTTTATTTATTTTGAGAAAGAGAGAGAGACAGACAGACAGAGGGGGTGTGAGCAGGAGAGGGGCAGAGAGAGAGAGAATTCCAAGCAGGCTCCACACTGTCAGCACAAAGCCCACGGAGACTCGGGACTAGATTTCATGAACCATGAGATCACATCCTGAGCCAAAATCAAGAGTCAGATGCTTAACCCACTAAGTCACCTTGGTGTCCTGAGATAAATATATTTTCAAAGACTTCCATAGTTCACTCACAACCTCAGTCCCCTTTACTTTATTTTTGTCATAAGTTCTCATCTGTAATTTTGTCTGTAATTCCATCGTCAGAGTTGTCAGAAACCTAACTGCCAGAGTTAGAGTGGACATATTCAGTAAGAATCATTTTTATTAGTATAGAGCTTTACACTTCTATTCAGAAATTGTCTTGAAATCTTTATTTTTGTATTTTCTTTTTTCCTGTTACATTGTACAGGGACTTTTCTCTTAATCAGTTAGAGATATCCAGATTGTTTCAAAACATATTTTTGAAAATGAAAAGTGAAGAACTACTGACAAAATGACAGACAGGTCATTTATCCATGGCTTTACAGACTAAAGCAGGGTGACCTGGGCTGCAGAGGGAGGAGGGTGAGGTGTGACCTCAGAGGGGACCTGGCCTGACAGGAGTTGGGGTGGGCATTTGGAGAGGAGTAAGATCAGCTTTGTCTAGCCCTGCGTGTGGGCTGTGCATAAACCTTATAGGGAAATGAGCCAAAACAACAAACTCTAATAAAGTCTGCAAAGCGTATTTCCCAGGAGCCCCCCTCATTACCTGGACAGCAGTATGGATGGCCATTGATGTGAGGGCCTTCCTCAGGTCCTGGGAAAGAAGCTCATCAATACCACAAGGCTTTACTAAGCTCCATGTCTACTGCTTGTTGAGAAAGATTTGTCTGTTTTAAAGAACCCAGAACACTCATAAGTCCTGAATAATAGAGTGTAAGCAGACTTGGTAGTCAGGGATGGGGTTGAATGCAAGGGAAAATCTTGGTACTAGAAGCTAAGTGGCACCAAATATTGGTGACATACTCACTCATTACACCAAATATACTAGGTGTTCATCTACATAATCTCCTTTGAGCTTCACAATATTCCAAAGTAGATGGCAGAGAAGTTATTACCTTCATCTAATTGATAAAAACAATAAAGCTCAAAGAGGTTATAAAACTAGCCGAGGGTCACACTGCCAGGGAGATAGCAAAGAAAACCATATCATAAGGTTGAATTTAGTCAAAAAATGTTATTTCTTACTGCGATAGATTTAATATAGTAAGTAAATAGCCTTACTAAAAGGGATAGGATATTTGAAACTTTAATTCAACATGTTTGGGTAGGAATATCCTGAAGCCGTGTTATTATAAGAAAAATAAATTTTTAGAAAAGCATCAACGTCAAAGCAATGGCTGATTTGGTCAATCAAATTGAATCACCAGTTAATTACATTAAATATCTTTAAAATTAGGAAAAAAATGCAATCAAGGTTATTTGATGTTGTGAAGTCAAATCAACAATCATTGTGGGTTTTTTCTCATTTTTCCAATAATGGTGTTGGCACAGTGTAGGGAAACAAACCACAGACTTATAGAATCCCATATTAATATTTCTTGGTACATTATGAATCATTTATTGCTCTACATATTTTTACACCAAGGCTGGATTACTGATCTGAATTTTACATCATCTCCTCTATTTCTTGTGCTAGAAAATTAATTTGGATAATTTATTTGGTATTCATTTGCTTCTTTATTCATTCTGTCCAGTTTTAAGCACTTGTTGGGTGACAGGTACAACATGATTTTTATAAAGAAAATGTAATGGTATTTATGCATGAGAGAGAACCTCACACTGTGGAATTGCACTTGAATCACAGCACACTTGGTCTGTCTTTCTAGCTCTAGGCAAAAGTTCTCAGGGAACCAGAGAGAGAATACTTAAAAAAAACGATATCAATGGTGACATTGGCTACAATAATTAAGAAATATTTCTGGTTGTGAAGAGGTGGGATTTCATCATAGTTTAGATGATATGATCTGAAAAACTGGAGATAACCCCAAGTTATTCAGTGGATGAATAGATAAACATACTTGGGTATTTCATGGAATAAAGATACTGGGCAATAAA
Source organism: Herpailurus yagouaroundi (assembly GCF_014898765.1). Taxonomy (NCBI): domain Eukaryota; kingdom Metazoa; phylum Chordata; class Mammalia; order Carnivora; family Felidae; genus Herpailurus; species Herpailurus yagouaroundi. Next base: position 2,168,045 of record NW_024412469.1, on the reverse strand, counting down.
AAGAGATAAACTCCTGATTTCTGCAATAACATGGCTAGCTCTGAGTGCATTATGCTAAATAAAACTAGCCAGACTCAAAAGGCTAGATGCTTTATAATTCCATTTATGAGATTCTTGAAAAGTGAAAACTACAGAGAAAGGAGACAGATAACAAGCAGGGGCTGGGCAAGTTTGGGGCAGTGTTGATTACAAAGGACATGAGGGAATTTGGGGAGGTGATGAGACTGTTGTATATCTTGAGTGGGTGATTACATGCATGTGTACATGTGCCAAAACTCATTGATCTGCATACCAAAAAGGATGACTTCTACTATATATAAATTATACCTAAAAAATGACACTGGATTCTAGAGTTTGATTTATTAGGTTTCAATCAAATCCCACCTCTGCTATTTGTTATTTGTATAGCCTTGGCCAAATTACTTTGCTTATTTAATAATCCTCATTTATAAGTATCAAAATAATATTTACAGTTGTCTTAAGGATTAAATGAAGTAATCTATGTGAATTGCCTAGCATAGTACGTGGTATGGATTTACTTTCAGCAAAGAGAAGTCACAAGTTTATGCAAATAACACACTTACCACTGCTGCTTCTTTTGTTAGACAAGTGGGCCCTCCATTATTTCCTCACATTCATACATGTTCTCCCAGGACAACAGTTCATGTCCTGAGCTTCCCCATTTGCCCTCAAGCACCAGGATACCTACCATGAGCACACCACCATCCCCTTTACTGGGGCTTAGAATAGCTGGTTCCATGACATGTTTTCTCTTAATGGCAGCCACACACTGTGCTTGTCAAGGATGGAAAGAAAGAGAAGACAGCACACAATTCAATCATTTCCCACTGCTGATTTATTCATGATGATTGACTTTTTTCTATCTTTTTCCTTATCCAAAATATCAAAAAATGTCATTTACAAACAAAAATAAGGAATTGTTACAATAATATATGCAACTCCTTATTTCAAAGCATTATATTATTAGGACCTAAAAACTCCTTTAAGCATTATTATTTGGTACAGCAAAGAGTTTAGTTAGTTTGAAGGTCAAAAAAAATGGAAATTACTTTCATCCAATATCAAGGCTAATGGTGAGGAACCATGGCATGGATCCTCTAAAACAATGGATAGTGCCCAAATTCTCTACATGGTACAGTGCTTCATTTTGGAAAGCATTTCATTTCTTTTTCCAACAGATTGCTTTTCTAATTATATTTTGCTTATGTCATTGCCCTTACTTTGCATTTTCAGAGAACTCAACAAGGACAGGTGGCAGAGGGTGAGAGGAAACAAAATGACCTAAAGATATACTAGATTCAACTTTTGGAAGTCAGGAACCCCAATGTACAGTTTTACTTCTGCAGGTTGATGCCCAAAGACAAAATAAATGCATTCATCTTATAAACCTTGGTCTTGCGTTAAATGCAAATTATTCTTGAGAGATAACATATTCAATCTTATTAGTCATTTACATGTTAGTAAGAACAGGTTTCTAAGATGAATTGTTGATGAGGGTCAGAATGAGAAAGAGGAGGAATGAGAGCTTTGGGCAAATGTTGAGAGTGGGGGAAATACCAACACCCTAAGTGTTTTAATGATGTAAAAAGAAGACACTGGGGCTACTAAAACTCAACTTTTCTTACAGTTATCAACCCTTTTAACCCTCGGACCATACAATGGCTTGTTTTTTTAATGTATTTGGAAGCTAGTTGTATATTGAAATGTTATTGAATTTTCTTTTTCTGCATACCTACATAGTATTCCTTCTGGTCCTGACTGCAAAAGCAAAATGCTGTTGTCCAACTAGTCACATAATCACATTTGATGCAATAGAGCCTTACTTGAGACTTTCTGGACAGTACACACACACACACACACACACACACAGCCTCACAGACACTTTTGCCTCTTCTATAAATAGAGAAAAGGTTAATTCCACTCTACCTGTACCCTGAGCATGGCCTCTCATTTGAGTTGATTATTAGTAGATAGTAAAAGAGGAATACGCATGCTAATAATATGCCTTGGTCACTGCATACACTTTTATTTCAATCATGTGCCAAGAGGTCCTTTATTCTTGGGAAAATATAGTTTCCTGACAAAAATACTTTTATGGTTTTCTGAGGAAATGCAAATAAATTGTGGGACATCTATCTGTGTGACCAGTATAGTATACTTTCTGTGGTAGTCTCCAAAGATAGCCGATGGTAAATTTTCCTTCCCATATATGCATTGCATCCTACCTATCAAGAAGTATATTTTCTTTCCTCTTGAGTCTAGATGGGAACTCTGAATTATTGTGACCAAAAGAGTGTGGTGATAGTGATATTTGGAACTTCTGAGGTCAGACCTTACTTAAATAGACTGACAATTCCTGCTTTCTCCTCTTAGAAACCAGCTGTCATGTAAAAGATCCAGATCAACATGTATGAGACTACTATGCTGTAAATACCTGGTCACAGGGAAAGGCCACATGGACCATATATGTAAATTAATGCTAGTGAGTGACCATAGTTGATTCCACATCAAGCAAACATCAGCTGAAACTATTGTCTCACAGAATCAACAATAAATTGTGTTTTTTAAGTCACTAAGTTTTAGAGTGGTTCATTGTACAGCACTACATACAGAAACATTTTCCTTCCCCATTCATTTCACATGTGTCACCTCCAACAAGGATTAAAAATAATAAAATCAAAGAAACATGCATGTTGAACAATTAAGAATGCATACACATTCATGGGGTGCCTGGGTGGCTCGGGGTGGCTCAGGTGGTTAAGTATTTGACTCTTGATTTTGGCTCAGGTCATAGTCTCAAATTTCATGGGATCAAGCCCTGCATCAGTCTCTATGCTGACAGCACGGAGCCTGCTTGGGATTCTGTCCCTCCCTCTCTCTTTCTGCTCTCCCCCCACCTGCAAAATAAATAAATAAACTTTTAAAAAAAGAATACATACACATTCATAAGTAATATTTTATTGTCAAGATGCCAAGCAAGCAAATTTTTCAGCTTAAATTAATCTTTCAATTTAAATTACGTCACTATGACAGATCACTTTTTTAAGAAATCAGCCTCCATATCCATTAGGTTTGGAAGATCCACTTTCAATGTGGTATCTCATTCTGCTAATATAAGCTGAAGGCAGTAGTAAAACCAGAAATGCATGTAATTGAAAAGTACACCCATCTATTCATTCATGTTGTTTTCTCTGATCTACATTTAAAAAAAAATTTATGAGTTTGTTTGGAAAATGTGAAAGAAAAAAATCAATAGAGTAACCATGATTTATAAAGGTGAAACCTTTATGTCATGAATATTTCATCAGGGAAATGTGGAAGCCCTCAGATTTTATCTGAGTATATTCCTCAATCTGATGTGATTAATTCGTGAATAGGCTGACACCCATTATTAATGGAGATGATCACTGAGTACATAGGAACAGGATGAGAGTTACAAAACAAACACTAGTCTCAGGAGGCTTCTGGGAATTTTGAAAATAGTCTGGGTCAAAGGTAATTAAAAGCCAATGGTGAGGGGAGAAGAACAAGGAGAGGACAAGATTTTCTGCATGCCTTGCAGAGGGACATCAGAGTGAGTCAAATCATACAGTCTGCTGGAGAATTGAGCCAAACCCTCCTTTTTCCTAGGACTGGATCAGATGACTCTCTCAGAAGCCATTTCAGTGGAGAACCTAGTCAACTATATTTGTCTTGACTGTTGCTCAATTTCCCCAAGTATCCAACTGTTTTTAAGTTCTTCCACCCATTCTGAGAGCCGTGGAAACATTAATATACAAAATAGAAAAACCAAAAGACATTTTATGGAGAAGAAATAAACTGACCACATTCAAGAGGCCCATAGTCAAGAAATTAGTGATTCAACCAGTGGCACAATAAACACCCATGAATTCCCAGTAGAGTGGGAGGCAGCACAAAGAACAAGGTAAATTACAAGCATAACAAAAGAGAAGTATATTTGATAAAAAGCTCAGGTGGATAGTGGCCAAGGGCAGTTCTGCAACAAGGTTTCAAATGGCAAAGGTGTGAGGAGCAGGATGGCCCAAGCTGTGCAATGCCCTCAATAGTTTTCAAAGGTGGCCCATGGTGATGTGATTTCATTCTAAAGTATTGATTTCGTTGAAGAAACCCAAAAATTTCCAAGAGTCATTGAGAAGGATATAGAAATTGTCAGAAGTTAATTTAGCAGCAGAAGCACTTGCTGAGACTAACATGTTTCCTTGCAAAGAAAACTCACCTTGGATTTGAAGGCAGTCTTTTCATGGCTCCAAAAAACAGTACAGGTGTTTGTGAGCTCTTCAACCTGGTGCTGAAAGAAGTCTGTTTGCTTTTGGTATATTTAATTATGGTAGAAGAAGACATCATGACAAGGTGTGTCAGCAGGGGGGAAGTATATGTATGGTGTGCACGAGCCTTCTTGATTCTAATTGGCTGTTCTTTGTTGGCAAGGAGAACTGGTGATTTTCCTTACCTAAGAGACTGACCCCAGAACATATTATGCACATTCAAGAGTCCTATATAGATTAACAGAAACATTTTAAAAATGTTTTAGCATGCAAAAATGGTCTTTAGTCTTTTCCTCACTTACTATGAGTCAGACTATACATATTATAAATATGTATATGCACATAGGGGGAAAATTAAGTCTGTTTTATCCTTTTTTCTATTCCTGGTATCTAGCAAGTAAATACTCAGTAACTTTTTACTACATGAATGAAAGGACAGAATGAATGAAATGAATGAATGAATGAATGAAGTTCTTAGAAGTCTTCCACAATATAAGGCGCATTCATATTTTTACTTAAACATTTAGGTTTCCTTTCTTGATTACACTAGCGAATACATTCTTTGTATTCTTTGAATACAACTTTGAATACAACTTTGTATATGAATTGATTTAGAGCCAAAATGCTACAATTTTTTTTTTTAAAAAATGCAGCAAAGCAAAACAAAAAACAGTGAGCTAGACAGGGATTTAGATTCTTGTTTTTGTAGTTTCACTAACTTGTCGGGGACTTGAGAATTTCACTGCCTCTGGATTTTAGCCTCCTTGGCATAAAAGGTAGGAAGGGCAGTGGGAGAAGTGCTCTAAGTTTCGAAGTGCTTTTCAGAGACAACATTTTATGATTCCATAAAGAAGGTGTATTTTTAGAGCATGACATGGGACTTTTTGTAACTTCATGAGATGAGAAAAAGAATCATAATGTGTGAAAGCTAAGGAATAATTTCAATTGATAAAATAGAACAGGAAGAAATTGTTTTGAAGAATCTGGTTTAATACCATAACTGCAGGAAGATAAATGGTTACGATATGCGGGATTAATGGTGGTCCCATCATTCTTAAACGTCTTGTCATACCTATTAATTTATCTAGAAGCTGATCTGGGATTACTTAACTGATTGATGTGAATTTGAAAGCTCTAATGGCATTCGCTGTCTATCTCTGTCCCTGTCTCTTCTCTGTCTCTATCTTTCTATGTCTCTGCTTGTCTGCCAATCTTTCTGTGTTTCTTACACACACACACACACACACACACACACACACACACACCACGCCAGGCCAGAAAAATCTCTGTGGCAGTCCTCAAACAATCTAGGAAGTAAAGGCAACACATAGCCTCTCTGATGCTTTATGGCCTGTGTGCTAGCCAACCTAATTTGAGGAATTTCGTTTTTCTCACTGCCTACTCATTCAGTAGCAGGTTATTCAGATTTTACTCCTAATGGCAAAGAGATTTTTAATTTTTTCAAAATTCTGTCTTTATAAGTTAAAAGACCCATATTTTTTTATACACATGCCGTTCTGTAAATCTGTTTTTTTTGGAAGATAACTTCTACCAAATGAAGTTAAAATGGACTAAATCAAAACCAAACCTAATTTCTTGGCTTTCCTCATTTTTCCCATGTCACCCTTCTATCCCTTAAATGGCTGCTAAAATGGCTTAACTTATAAACATTGAATAAAAAGTGTGCAAAATGTCCTCTAAAAAAAGATGTTAGCAGTTTAGAATATGTCATTTTAGACTTATAGTCTGTTATAACATTTGATTTACCTATCAAAAAGGAAAAGATCCATGTTAGGTTTTTTTCCCCTTCATTAGTAAAATCCATTTTAAGGTCTCCAGGAGGTAAATTATTTTTAGAATTAGTTTTTATTTTATTAGTCAGGTTGCAGAGTGTCAAAATTGCACTGAAGCCAGTGGCACTTCACTGAGCTTATTAATATTGATATGATCACTCTGTATTCTGTGCTGAGTGACACTGCTAACCTTCTGAGATGGTGAGGATTCTTCTTAAAGGGACCACACAATTTTTAAAAATAGATCATCGGATCTTTTCTTCTGGTGTTTGTGAAAAGGGCAAGTAGAATGTCTACATCAGTGGTTTTTTGTTTGTTTGTTTGTTTGTTTGTTATGATTCAATTAATTCAACCAATGTTTCCTAAGCACCAGCTCACCACTATGCTAGATGCTGAGGCTGGCTGCAAAGGACCTCCAATATGTGATTTTCCCCTTCAAGGAGTTCAGTTTGTTTAGTAAAGATTTCTCTAGCACCTTGTATGTGTTAGATGCTGTGCTGGGAACTATAGAACATTTTAAATGGTTGCAGTATTATCTCTATAGTCAAGGGACTTACTAATTAGTAGAGGGGGTTAAAGAATTATTACATTATAAAAAGCCCCGAAGGATCTGTGAGGTAAGATATTATGTCAGTGGTGAGAAGTCTTCAAAAACAGATGATATTTGAACAGGGCTTAGAAAGATGAGTAGGTTCTGAGAGATGGAGATTAGGGGTACAAAAAGGGAAGAAAGGACAAAGGAGATGTTCAGAGGGAACAACCTGAGCAAAGAGAAGCAAATCTAACTAGAATATAGTCAGAGAACCACAAGTAGCTGTTTAGAGAATATGTTTGGGAATGTAGTAGATAGCAGAAATTGGGTCCTGGCCATGTTGCTGACTGAAGTGCCAACTGGAGTAATCCAAGCTAAATTTCCACATAGGTATCTATCAAAAGTTACCAAGCAGGGAATCAAATCTATTACTTACAACAACAGTTTTTGATACAAGGTTACATTAATTCTTTCAAAGGCTGGCATCATGCTTGGAATAATATTTTACTAAATACTAGAGGCTACTTCTTTTTTTTTTTTACCTGGAACCCAGTTTGTCATTTCTAGTATAACTATGAATCAAAATAGTGACCAGTGTCTATGGAAAGTAACAGTCAACCATCTATCTACTATAAAAGATAAGAGGACATTTTGCAATTTATATTAAAAGTACAACCAGGAATACACTTTAATTTTTTATAGTGTAACTTCTTTCAGTGTGATCTCCAGTTATTGTTGACAGCACATTGTGTATCTACAACAAATATTTCAGAAAGAAGATTGTGGAAACTTCTTTCAGAGCATGATAGAAGAAAGTCTGAGTTCACTCTGTCTTGAATTGCTTGGGAATCAGTCTGGACCTAAATATGGATTCAGGAAACCTTGTCTTTAATCACAGCTTTGCCAGTCACTATGTTAAATGTAAAATGCATGAAAAGGATTAGAAGTCTTTTGTTTTTTGTTTTTTCTTTCTGAAAAATAGAATAAATTCTTCTGAGCAAACATTACAGGAATTCAGAACAAACATAGGAATCAGCAGAACTGAACCTAACACAACCAATATTAGAATCTCCTTACCTTACCTTGTAATACTTGAGGTATTACTTGAAATATGAGGAGATGTTGATAGTTGACTCAAATCTCATTCTCTCCTAAATACTGGATAATACAAAAGTTAACAATTTCATTAATGGAATAGAAACAATTTGTCCAAGAATACTGAAGTAATGGTTCTCCCAGTATAATTGGAAAAACAGACATGTAAACAAATAATAGGAATTGGTGAGTGTTATAGGAGATCGATATAAAGTATTATGGGAAGATAGATGAAGGACTAACAACTTGCTGCGTGTCTGATTAATGGTATACTCCCTATATCTACAAGGTGCTATTCTCTCCTGAGTGATTCATTGGAAGAAATTAATAAAGCAAATTTAACAGCGTTTTCACCATTGGTGCCAAAGCTAGCATCTAGGTCAACATTCTCTAGCCTTATTTGCTTGAGTAATACCACTCTAATATATACCAAAGGAAAGCCTTCTGGCTCCCTTGAACTAGGAGTTCTCTTTTCTGCTGTCTGAAACAACAACACCCTCCAACTCTCTATGTCTTACATGATTGTTACCAGAAACCTGGCCTTCATTTAAGCCTCCAGATAAGTGTGTCACTATAGTGATGGTACACAGAGGGAACTTGAATTACCAGATATACAAGGCAAGCAAATGCCAGCAATGATAAAAATCAAAGGACTGCATCCAGGTCGAAGATAAGCAAAGGGTACAGTTAAGCATGTGGGATCCCAAAGTAAGGCAGCAAGACAGCCAGGGATGTGGTGGTCTTGAGGGAATTCTCCGTATCGGCCAATCTCCAAATCATAGGGTGGGAGAGCGAGAGGCAAGTAAATGGGCTGACCCATCTCACCTCTTCCTCGCTCTCCCCCATGACATTCCTTCAAACAGATCCCCAGAGCAATCCAGTCTGTCCTGGGATGAGAAAACATTTATATGTATTTATATACAGTTATAATTAATTGTCTCTCTATATTCTTAATTAAGTCACATATATTTCTAAAATGAGGAAAAATAACTATCATTGCAAATCATTTTAGTACTAGAGATTAATTTGTATGTACAAAATTTGGCGTTTTGTGACTTTAAATTAGGTTCTACTGTCTCTAAGGAAAGTTGTTAAGGGTTCAACTCAGAAAAGGATTAGAGCATGCAGGACTGAGTATAGTACAAGTAAGCAATACTGAACAATAAGGCAAGATTATAAAAGGAAATGGTATGATAGAGAATTCCCTTTTCTCTTGCAAACGTCATTTTTTCAGAATTTCTTAATTGAGAAAGTGGTGCACTTGTCTCTGATTTGTTGAAAGAGAGCAAATATTAATACACAACAGATGCCAAATAGCATAGATTGAAAAGCTCTGACATGAGTTGATATAATGTAGGTCTTATTTTTATGATGTAATTGTGAATTATGTACTTTATGCATTGGTAATTAGAGTGCTGAGCAGATGGAGAAGGTTTAGCTTAAAGTGATGTGTCCATTAAAATAACTGCACTGCCAAGAGTCTATTCATGTTCATGAATATAGCAAATTTGTTCTATTAAAATATGATTGGAAGATAAGGACTTATTGTCATTGTGTTGGAGTCATCCATCTAATGATGGGAGCAAAAACCCATTGAAAATGCCAAATCCACCTATTACCCTATTTTGCTTTACAGAAGGTCTTAACTGGACATTTTGGCTGCTGTGGAAATTCTGATGTTTGGCATTTCTCTGTTTTCCCATTATCTAGACATTATCATAAAGAAAATATCATAATAAAAATAGTGATTTTAAGGGTCACTTTGTGTATCTTTTAGCTTATTGTTGAAAGGACAGATGGCAACTAATTTTTTTAATGTGGATATTGTATTTTTCTATTTTCAGTAGACATGTTTGCTTCTATGCACCACGTATTTCCCTAACCTTTTTGGATGGCATCTAGGGCTGCTTTTCCGCTCGGCTTTAATCTTCTTTCACAGGGAGGAGAAAATGAAAGAGTCCAGATTTCTCATGCATTCCAACTACAGATAATGCCACATCTAAAGCACCACAATTGAGGATATGGAGGCAGACTCTCATACATTGTTGGTGGGGCTGTAAACGGGTTTGTTCTTCTAGAAAGGGATTTGGCAATATGTATTCTTAAACAAACAGCCTCAGAATTTCCAATCCTGTGAATCTTTCTTACAGAAGTAACCACAAAAAAATGTAGACAAATGCACACATATCCAAGTATACCAAAAAAAAAAAAAAAAGAGAGGCAGCTTTATACCTAAAAATTATCATTGCATTCAATATATAATAGCTAATAATAGGAATTAGACTAAATATACTATAGAGTAGATGGCTAACAAAATATGCTGTAGCCCTCATAAAAACTGCTGGATTAAATTACATATGTGAAGAATCTGGAATGACACAGCAGAATGGTTATATTATAATGTGGAGTAGAAAAATAAGATACTCAAAATATTAATAAATTAAGATAATTATATCACCAAGTGTTTTTTATATGCAGGTACTCTTCTAAGCATTTTCTAAATAAGATACTGCAAAACATTCACATTACCCACAACATGAGTAGCAGGAGAATGGGTCAAGGTGGAAGGAGCTGGAATGTAAACCCAAGTATTCTGATTTCAGAGAATTTGTTTTTAGTTTTCATTCTATATCATATTTTTAGTAAGAGAGTAGCTATGTAAAAATAATACTAAGCATACAAACCCACATACACATACATACAAGGCAGTGAAGAAAAAACATGCCACATTTTTTCCCATCAACAGATGGGAATGGCCTGGAATGTGAGTGGCCTTGTGACTTGCTTTGAAAATATAATGCACTGGAAATGATTCTCTACAGCTTTCCAGGCAAATTCTTAATAGACCTTGCAGCTTCTACTTTCACGTTCTTTCAGTGCTGCCCAGAGATGGCCATGCAGGGCAGCTGGTCTACCTATGGAAAATGAGAGATTATGTGGAGAAGAATCAAGGTGCCCTAGCCCACACCCAGCATCAACAGGCAGACATGTGAGTGCACCATCTTAAACCTTCCATTTCAGCCCACAGCTGAATGCAGTCACATGACTTGAGTTCACATCAAATGTGCGTAGGTGTAGGAAACACCAAACCAACCCATTGAATCATGAAAAATAATAATTCACTGTTGTATTAATCTACCGAGTTTTAAGGTGGTTTGTTATATAGGAATGGATAAATGATATGGTCAAAATATTATCAGATGTCTCTTAGGGTAATTATGGAAATATGTGCCATATTTTTAATATGATTAATGAATTCTCATTATAAATATTGTTTAGGGGCACTGGATGGCTCAGTTGGTTGAGTGCCTGACTTCGACTCAGGTCATGATCTCACAGTTCATGAGTTTGAGCCCCGCATCAGACTCTGTGCTGGCAGCTCAGAGCCTGGATCCTGCTTCGGATTCTGTGTCTCCCTCTCTCTCCACCCCTCCGCTGCTCACGTCCTGTCTCTCTCTGTCTCTCAAAAATAAATAAACATTTGAAAAAATTAAAAAAATAAACATTGTTTAATTTGTTTAGACTTTAGAGCTTAACATTTGACATTCCTTCAGAGCAGACTCAACAGTTTTCTCAGGTTTTCCAGACTAAGGTGGAAGTCTTTCTGAAAGAACCAACCCTCTTGAGATGTAATTAGTATGTCATTGCATGGTCACTGAAAATAAATCTTCGTGGGTTGGGCACAGAATGAGCAGCTCTGGCACAGTCCAGTGTTGAGGTGAGGAATCTGCAATCTGAAGGATAGAAATAATACTGCACATATTTCTACCCATCAACAGTAAGAGCTCCAAGGATAAACGCTAACTGGAGATCATTCCACATTGGACCATGTCTCTAATATACTGCCCCTGTAACTTTATCTTTTGTTCCAGGCTTCTGTCTTATATGAAAGAAGCTACAATTCAATTAGTACTTGCCTGTGCTCTATCAAATATACCTTCTTTATTGAGTCATAGAGCTCTATCAAATATACCTTCTTTATTGAGTCATAGAAAATATGAAATTATAATCAAGGTGGGGCAAGGCAACTGTCAACAATCAAATTAGAAAGATGGTATTTTACCAGAGAATTGTGAAATGTCAAACCGAAAGTCAATTTCCAGCCAAGTGAAGTTTGTTACTGTTGATCACTTCCTTCTCTCAGAGAACTCTCTACTCCCCTGGCTTCCACAAACACTTCTCATGACTCTTTTCTTTCTAATGATCTATCAGCTACTCTTCCTTAAATGCTTATACCAGGGTTTTGTTCTTTACCCTTCTTGCCCTCCATTCTCTTTGAGCCACTTCTATGGTTTTCATTACTGACAACTTCTCACTTAGTGTCTTTAGTTTCTGAGTTCCAGAAACAATCCAATTCTCACCTTGATGTCTTCATCTGAACCTTTCCCCTGTACCACATTGTTGTCGGGATCAAACAAAATTCATTTATTTTTTTCTTCTTCCTTTATTTCCAACCAGCCTTTTCTTTCCAGCTTTTTACTGGCACATATACTCAAGTTTCACCCATTTCATTCCTTAATATTTCTGAGAACAACATCAAGTCCATACCCCATGGCATGGCACACATAGTGTTAATGGTCTGGTCCCTGTACCCCTCTCCAGCTCTTCTCTTATGCCCTCAGCTGTAGTTGCATCCAGTGAATTTCAGACTGCCGTATACCCTCACACCTTCTTGCATTGGTATGTATAGTCCTTATGTAGAATGATTTCTTTCTGCCTTCCCTGGCCAACAGCTTCTCATCTTACCAAACTTAGTTCAGAGGGACTTGTTTGAGAAGGCTTCTCTGAGCTTTCTTTCCTGCAGCTGTGTGAATCAGGTTTTCCACCCCCTATAGTGCATCATGCATAGTATTGTTACTGTGTCTCATCATACTGCTTGTAATTGACTCTTCTTGTCTGCCTTGCCTAGTAGACTGACCTGTTTCTTGATGGCAGGTCCTGTGTGTTTTATCCATGTAAGTCTATTACCTAATGTAATATTTGGTTCCTATTAGGTGCATAAAGTACCTATTGTTTGTGGAATGAGTGGATGTGATGTAACCAGTCCACAAGAGAGGGAGCACTCTGGAAGGCAGCAGGTAGACGTATTGGCTGTGGATATATAAAGTACAAATGAAAAAATCACAAAGAACTCAAGTATAGGACCAAGTTGCCCAAGTATGAGGTTGACCATGTTTCAGTCTCTATTAAATAATCAGTCCATGCCCAATTTAGCATGGTTTGCCAAAAAAATCACACGACTAGTCACATTCCCATATAGAACAAAAAGATCCTACCTCAGCCACTGCCATAGGTTAAGTGTCTCATTCCTTGCAACTTGCTGGTCTTGTAATCCCCACTATGGTAATGTATTATTGCTGTTTGAACATTAAAACATTAAAATGGGTGGTAGAGGATATAAACACAAGTTACTAGGACACATGATCTTGATGAAGTTAAGAATCTCTTTAAGATAAAGAACATATGAAATATGTAGTAAATAAGGTTAGAAAGGATATGATCAATTGCTTGAGAGTTTATGAGTCAGGTCTTTACACACAACGCTTTTAATTTAATCCTTATAATTGTTCAATGAGGTAAAGTGTTACTGGACTAGAATTATAGGTAAGAAATCAGGAATCGGAGGTGAGAGGTAACCTTCCAACACCACACAGCTGCTATGAATCACACCTGGAACTCAGGCCCACACCATGATTTAATCACTATTCTATTTTTCCTCCTAGAGCCAGAGGAGTTTGGAAGAAGATGCAATTGCTGTGGATTGAAGCACTGAGGAAAGTTTTCTTTGAGAGGAGGTAAAATAGAATCTAGGCCTGGAGGAGGAACCAAGATGGTGGAACAGCATGGAAGTTTTTTGTGTGTCTCACATCCATGAAATACAGCCAGACTGACACTAAAGCCAGACCATCTTACACACCTAGAAAACTGATTGGAAGATTAACACAATAATCTGCACAACCTGAACCACAGAATTCATCAGGTACGCGATACAGAGAGGTGAGTTTGGGGAGTGAGAAGCTGCAGAGGGTAGGGAGCTGCTTTTGCAGGCAGAGAGAGGACAAAGACTGGGGGGAGGAGAATATGGGAAAAGCACCCCTCCCCAAAAGCAGCTGGAGAGAAAGTGGAAAATTGGAAACAGCCACAGGGACTAAACTAAAAAGGGATAAAGCAGAAATGAGAGGGTTTAAATTCCATTAAAACTGTAAACAAGGGGAGTGCAAAGTCTGCAACTCCTCAGCTCGATACCTGGAAGTGCTCTGGTGGGAAGGGTGAATCCCCAGGAACAGAGTGCGGTCCAGGAGGTCCTTGGGCCACATGGGGAAAAGCGGTTCCACTGCTGGAAGGACATTTGGTAGAGACTGTTGAAGACACCTGGTCCCAGCAGACCCCCCCCAAAATGGCCACATTCGCTGGTTCTGTAACAAGGTAATTAAGGATCATTAAACCTGGTGCCAGATGTGTGTTGTGATTTTCCATAATCCGTGAAACGTTGCTGCTACATTATCTCCTGAACTTTTTCTGGGGCAGGCTGGCACCTGGCTGCAGTCTTGGGGCACTGGCAGCAGCAGGGTCTAGCAAGCATTCCTGGGTGCAGCCGACATTTGGCCATTGCTCGGTGAGACGCTCCCACCGAGTGGCAGAATGGGTCAAAGCCACAGTCCTTCAGAAGTAAGGGGCCAGGGAAAACAACCACATCTGAGACAAAACTCAGGAGAGAGGTACTGCCTGGGGCCTGGTCATGGAGAGTGAAAAAGTAGGGAGTGGACAAAAGCTGAAGACAGAGGACAGTGTGTGATAGCTGATCTGGGAGTACAGACTGGGTAGCTGGGTGGCACCAATTTCACCGCTCCTGCGCATGTGCATATGCACCTACCAGCGCAGCAACAATCCACCCCAGTAGGCTAGCAGCTCCATCTAGTGGAGAGTGGAGCCATTACACTGAGCCTCGCCCAAATGGGACAACTTTGCTCTTCAAGAACACAAGTCTCCCAGCAGGCCTAGTTTATGGACTATAAAGCACGACATAGAGTGACTTCTAGTGGAAAACGAAGTCCTATTGCAATCTGTTAGCAGGTCTATCTATTCAATTTTCTTTCTTTTTCTCCCTCTTTTACACTTCTTTTTTTTGAATACAGAAAAAGAAAACATTCATTTTTATTTTCAATTTTTATTAAAAATACTTTTCTTTAATTTTTATTACTATATTTTTAAATTTTGTGTAATTTTTTTCAAATTCTATTTTACTTCCATCATTTTATGTTAGTTTACTTCAGTGTATTCACCTTTTCCAATTTTCAAACAATTTCCTTTTTTCCCTTTTTTCTTTTTTTCTTTTTCATTTCTTTTCTTTTTCTTGAATGCAGAAAGAGAAAAACTTCATTTTTATTTTCAATTTCCATTAAAAATACTTTAATTTTTTTGCTATATTTTTTGCTTTTATGTAAATTTTTTCAAATTCTATTTTACTTCCATCATTTTATTTTACTCTATTACAGTATATTCACTTTTTCAAATTTTCAAACAATTTTCTTTTTTCTTTTTATCTTTTTTCTCTTTCATTTCTTTTCTTTTTCTTGAAAACAGATATGAATATCTATTTTTAATTTTAATTAAAAACATTTTCTTTAATTTTGTCTACTATATTCTTTACTTTTCTGTATATTTTTTCAGATTCTATTTTACTCCAATCATTTCATTTTAGTCTACTTCAATGTATTCATTTTTTCAAATTCTCAAACGATTTCCTTTTTGTTTCTTCCCCTCCCCCTTTTTCCCCTCTAATCTGTCAAACCACTTTTAA
The DNA here is from genome assembly GCF_014898765.1 of Herpailurus yagouaroundi. Lineage (NCBI taxonomy): Eukaryota > Metazoa > Chordata > Mammalia > Carnivora > Felidae > Herpailurus > Herpailurus yagouaroundi. Next base: position 2,152,517 of record NW_024412469.1, on the reverse strand, counting down.
CACCCAGAACAAAACACACCTAGGATCTAGCATCATTTATTCAATTTGTGTGTGTGTGTGTTTAATTTTTTAATTTTAATTTTTTTTATTCTAATTTTTTTTTATTTTCAATTTGTCTACCTCATTAATTCCTTTTCTCCCTTCAAAATGACAAAACGAAGGAATTCACCCCAAAAGAAAGAGCATGAAGAAACAATAGCCAGGGATTTAACCAACACAGATACAAGCAAGATGTGTGAACCAGAATTTAAAATCACAATAATAAGAATACTAGCTGGAGTTGAAAATAGATTAGAATCCCTTTCTTCAGAGATAAAATAAGTAAAAAATGGCCAGAATGAAATTAGAAATGCTATATCTGAATTGCAACCATGGACGGATGCAGCGGCGGCAAGGATGGACAAGGCAGAACAGAGAATAAGCAATATAGAGGACAAACTTATAGAGAATTATGAAGCAGAAAAAAAGAGGGAGATTAAGGCAAAAGAGCACGATTTCAGAATTAGAGAAATCAGTAACTCATTAAAAAGGAACAACATCAGAATCATAGGGGTCCCAGAAGAGGAAAAGAGAGAAATAGGGGTAGAAGGGTTATGTGAGCAAATCATAACAGAAAACTTTCCTAACCTGGGGAAAGACACAGACATCAAAATCCAGGAAGCACAGATAACCCCCTTAGATTCAACAAAAACTGACCATCAGCAAGGCATATATCATAGTCAGATTCACAAAACACTCAGGCAAGGAGAGAATTGTGAAAGCAGCAAGGGAAAAAAAGTCTCTAACCTACAAGGAAGACAGATCGGATTTGCAGCAGACTATCCACAGA